>NW_027437433.1:0-167500 GCF_964204645.1 Tubulanus polymorphus
ACTGCCCCAATGGCGTTAGGCAGTTAGGAGAGACTTGAAGGCTTGAAGGCTCTCGGCGGTCACCGTTGTGGCGGGTAAGGTATTCTATTCAGCGATGGTCCTTGGGAAAAATGACCACTCGCGTACTTCGGATGAACACGTTGGCCGCTGGAATGCATGCTGGCTCAGGCCTCTGGGGTAGCGTATTGGCTTGACGAGACGAGTACGGTATTGGTGTCTAGGTTGGCCAGTGTCATTGGTAATCTTGTACATCATGGCTAGTCTGGCATTCCTGCACCTATTCTCCAGTGTCGGCCATTTCAGCTTCGCCAACATTGCTGTGACGCTTGAGCGGTTGTGTTGACTATTGGTGACAAACTGTGCTGCTCGACGTTGGACCATCTCTAGTTTTCGGATATCTGAGGACTGATGAGGAACCCATACATCTCTATTCACTGATGCGTGAAAAACCATCATTCAGTAAAAAGTATAAATAACATTAAGAGTGGATCGAGGCCTAAGCTATTACTATCAATACAGATGGAGCATTTGACCCCGCAGATACCCTGGATTTTAGAGTGCTTTCTCTCACAGGTTTCTATGTTTATTTCAGGGTGATGCTCTACTTATTAACTGCACTCATCAAGAAGTTCAAGCCGGAATAACTGTTTGGCGATGAAGTGAACAAGTGATCCCTCAAATCAGGTAGATATATCTTAGGCCCTCATCACAGACCTCTACAAACCAGTTTCAGTGGTGTTTTAAAACCGAGTTAACCAAAATCCAAGCAGGTTTTCAGCGCAGTTCTCAAATCATTGATGCCATCATGATTTAAAACATGTCAAAGATTGCGGCTAAATTTACTGTGTTTTGGATTTTGCAAAAATATTCGCTGTGAAAAAATTCACTGCAGAAATATCAAACATGTTTGAATGGTGCGATTCACCTGCTGCTGAGCAACGAACACGCTGAAATTGACTGCGCGTCAAATGAATGAATTATTGATTCTAAATGACTGTGATGTTTCATGCTGATTAGAGGATTTGTAGGGATGTCCCAGGTTCGAACCCAGTAATTCTGATCAGATGATAAACCAGGGTGTCTCATATACTTCAAATATTTACTACGACTGACATGATCACCATCTATTGGAATTTTACTGAGCTACCAAATTATTGGATTGAACTGTATATCACAGACGCCATCTATTGGAAATTTAGAAATTTATATCTTGATTATAAAAAAACGTGAAATTTATTTTAGATAAACACAAAATATTTCTCAAGTTGAGTCTGAACTTTTTGTTTTGATTGAGTGACTGTTCAAACCCTTTCACGAATTAGGTATCCTATTAGTACAGAGATGAATTTGATAATACCAGTGTCTGGTAAATTTTACATCAATCAGAATCTACTCGACCAAAATAAAGAAACTTGAAACCAAATTTGAGAATCTAGGCTAAAAAAAAATGATACCTTGTTTCTTCGAGCTAATAAGTTGACCCGCCTATCTACCTTATACATTACTATTTTTTAAAAATCGTGACCAATTTTACCATAACAGACCCAGCAGCTGTAGAAATGAACTGATTACAAATTTTGTCATATTTTACAAAAATGACCCGGCCGCTGCGGGGAAACAAGGTATCAATTTTTGTTTAGCCCTACAGGGCTTCATTTCTGAACGATTGTTGTTTGTTTTGATTGGTGCGTTGTCATGGTGATGGCAATGTGAAATCCTGAATCCGATGTCTGGAAAAATAGTTATTCCTCAAAACAGCCAAATTTCATACTGAAATGAATAACTACACTTATTTTCATCGATATGATTACAAAATGAATTTATTTGAGCAAAATATTTCATACAAATTTATCACTGAAATATAAAATTCGACCTCGAATGAAATGAAAGGGTATTGAGTCTTGGTGACCTCTAGATACTTCAGACCGCACAGATGATGATGATGATGATGATGAAAACTTTTATTTGTGTTCTCCTCTTCTTCAGAGTCGGTCTATAAATAGATTAAGAAAAGATATCTGCATTTTTACTTTAAAAGTCATTATCAGACCACACCGAGGGGGGGTTGAGAGGTTTGAGACGGAGAACCCCGGTTCATAATGAATGAATGGTCCCACATCTCAAATATTACTATATATATTACTAAAACCTCCAAAAATCCAGTTGCTACCTGGTTCAAGTTGACGTGTTTTGACCAGTCAGAAACTTTGACCCCAAGTCCCGATTTATCATTCAAAGTGACGTAGATGTAAACAGTATCTCATGAGACCAGTATTAAGCTCCTAATCGTATCGAAGGAGTCTCTACGAACCTGTTCGCTGGACGTTCGTCGCCCGATAGTTTATCGAGACAATTATATGCCCTCCATATGATTTCTTCAGTCAGTTTTTATGTCACATAGTCTCGTGTACGACGCCGTCTCTATAATGAGATCACAAACATAGACTCGCCCAGTGAGAGGGAAGTCGGTGTCTTCAAGTTCCGGTTCTGGAATATCATAAAAAAAACTACCATAAACCTTTATAAACACCCCTTACACCTCACTCAGTAAAGTATCAAGGCTGAAACTACCCCTGGCTCGATATTTCAAGAGATAACGTAACAAGTGCCCATCCCGCATCCCGCTGTCGCAATAGCTCATCCCCCTATTGTAACAACACAATAGAACACGCCACAATTGAAATATCCCGTGCACTAGCAATAGACGATATCCCCCAATTGAGATCGATTAGCCAATCAGCGGCCGCGTACTGTGGAGCGTGTCTGGGCTTGTCGCAGGCGCCGGGAAATTCGATTTCAGCAATAAATCGAAATATCAGTCGAATCGTGCGCCATCTTTCGCTATTCTGATTGGATTTCACTCGCAAAGGAATACAATACGGAGAAAATGTTATAGAGGAGGTTTTCGAGTGAAAAAATTTAATATTTTCAATCGAAATTTGATGAAAATATTGCCATTTTGTGAATGGATTTCATGAAAATTCTAAGACTGGACACGGAATTAAATTTACTTTAAAAACGTAGGATTGGATGAACTTAAATAATCACTGGATACACGTCGGAATCTGAGAAAAAGTTGCAGTTGTGTAAGTAAGTTTTTTTGTATCAACGACGGATTTATTGTTTTATACTTTAGGGATATGTTTTTCTTGAACTATATTTAGAAAGTAAGGTAAAGGTTAAACTTTGCTCGTTACAAAATGCAATTCAAATCTACTCACGACTGGACTAATTTGACCCAACAATCAATATAGTGCTTTATGCATAAATTCTGCGCGATATTTCTCTTTAAAAAACCTCCTCATTAGTCATCCTCATTAATCTGGGTGTCTAGTTGACTGATACAAATTACGTAACAGTAAAACAACAAACTGCGTTACGATGATGAACTGTGTTTTTATGTCGGTTTGATAGTTTATACGAGTTGAATTTACATAAATAAAATATTAGGAATTAAACTGAGGAATATTTTGAGAGAGACTCAGTAAGAGAGCGGTGCCGCATTAGAGACACAGGGCGGGGTAAGAGAGCGGTGCCGCATTAGAGACACAGGGCGGGGTAAGAGAGCGGTGCCGCATTAGAGACACAGGGCGGGGTAAGAGAGCGGTGCCGCATTAGAGACACAGGGCGGGGTAAGAGAGCGGTGCCACATTAGAGACACAGGGCGGGGTAAGAGAGCGGTGCCGCATTAGAGACACAGGGCGGGGTAAGAGAGCGGTGCCACATTAGAGACACAGGGCGGGGTAAGAGAGCGGTGCCGCATTAGAGACACAGGGCGGGGTAAGCTGTGTTTTAGGCCGCGCTCTATTATCAACTACATCTCATTTTGCTGATAATCACTGATCAGCTCTTACAGTAACTCAGTATACTAGTTTGATTCTTGATATAAAGAAAAGTCGAGGGCAGTAGGGATTTGTACTGGTATCAGGGGTAGATAGCAGATTGCAGAACTAGTTTCACTCATTTCAGTATGAATCAGTTATGACAAAATGAGACAATTTGTAGACTGCGTTATGTTTTCCAGGGTTTGACTAGTTCTAAGTTGGATGATCGACAAATTTGTCACACATATTAAGGTACTGATCTAAAATGACCATGATTTTTGAAAACGATATTTTTTCGGACTAATCGCAAGATTTAACAATCTTAAAGGCACTTAAGTTTATACATTGGTTAAATGGGACATTCGAAATAAATTCAAGTTAAATGATTTTCAACTAATAAAACTACGATAGCGGTGTTGCATTAGTTCATCACGCAGGAACCTGTCACAAAATCATACACAGATACATTCAGTATTAAAACGGTCCAGTTTGAGATGATATTGATATTGTATTGTTAATGATTTGCGTATAGTGACCTGCATTGAGTAAACGATGTAAAGAAGATGATTTATAGTCAAGTGAAATGTGTCAAATGTCATTGTTTATTGTTCTCGGACAATACGATGCAAATGCCTACGTGATGCGCGTTCAAACGGTTTCATCCAGTTTAGATATTCATATTTTGTACCAGTTTAGCTAAACCGACGAGTATGACTAACTTTGTATCCAATCACCGACGAGTATGACTAATTATGGGTCGAATCATTGATGAGGATGTTTTGGAGGCTGGACCCGGTGTTGGCGGCACCGAAACCTCATGAAAATATAAAATAATCATTAAAATTCAAATTTCAAGTTAAATCAATTGCTATAAGATATTTCTATAGTATCTGATTT
This sequence comes from Tubulanus polymorphus, assembly GCF_964204645.1. NCBI lineage: Eukaryota > Metazoa > Nemertea > Palaeonemertea > Tubulaniformes > Tubulanidae > Tubulanus > Tubulanus polymorphus. The sequence continues at coordinate 4,722 of NW_027437433.1, forward strand.
ATACTGATACATACTTCATGCAGTTCGGAATGGATTGATTTCACCAGAGCCGCGCAGTTTATAGAGCGAAGATGGATTATGACCAGTGACCCAATAGTTAGATAATATGAAATATGAAGCTTCATTGTGTTCGACCATTCTTGTCGTTCGTTGTGTCCAGCACAGATTATTACATCTGGGTGTCAAGTGTACATTATTCATATGACTGTCGGACTTAGAGGTGCTCGCACGTCATGTCTACAGTAAAAATCAGACATTTTATCATACCTACATCTTGTGAACACGATTGTGAATGGAATCGCGATATAACTAATTCAGGATTAATATGACCTGTTCTCAAAAACTGTGAACTGTTACTGGAAACTAAATTTCTTCTTATTCAAGATTTATTCGGCACGTTATCAAAAACACAAGGATTCAAATTGACTCAAAGATTATCATTGGATTCATACATAACACACGCTGGATTGGATAAACTGTAAGTTAAAAAAACATTAACAGCTGAAATTATGTTTTATAGGTTTAGTTAGTTATTAGGAACTTACTCGGTGAGTTAGTAAGTTATAGTATTACATGGAAATATAATGGGTTAATTTAAGTGAAGAAATTAGGGTGCTATGCGTGGTGTCCTGGGAGTTCTCAGTTGGAGGAAGCTGTTTGTTTATTTTGATGCTTAATATCTTAGTTTCAGGATCCTGTATTTCATGCTTCTTTTTTCCAGGGTTTCTCTCTTTTCTATTTCCAGGTGTTTTTCTTTTTTTTCAGAATATCGGTTTTTTAAATCTATTGCTTTACTAGACAACGCCTATTATGTAAATGAATTATTTGAAATAAACATGACAATTTCAGGGTCATCGCTGAGACAAGACCCCACAGAGACTAGGCCACAGAGTACGTGTCTTCACCCCCAGCACACAACAGAGTGGCCCGATTCAGGTGCGGCCTGTATGTTCTATTTCAGTTAGAAGACCAAGACCCCCCTAGTCACAGAAGATTGAACCTGAAGTTGAATGATGATGACAGAGTGACTGAAGAATTCCGGTGGGATCTGTATAACATGTCTCTCTTTCAGTATTCCCCTCCCTAACCCCTAAACCCGAGCCCGAATAGGTAGGCCGAATATATAGGTTAGGTTAGAATAGTTATTTGATAAATCTGTGAATTAGAACATAATTTCAGCTGTTGATATAAAATGCAGTTGTAATTTCAAGTGGAACTTTTTAACAATAAAAGTTGCATTTATTTACAATTGAACTGGATTGAAAATGTTTGACAGTTTGTGAGTTAAGTGTGATTTGATTAAGATGAAGAGTTGAACTGTTGAACTCTACTTCTTATAAAATACAAATGACATTTACTTACGTACAACTGGTTTCAGGTTCAGACAGCACCCGCCCCACCCGGTCGGGTCCTATTCCTGTGGTACCTGGGTTTCTGGTTTATTTGGTTGAATTAATTTACTGATTTTGGTCGCGCTGTTTTTGATGTCGATATTTCTCGCGTATATTTTTAGAAGACGCAGTTTGTAATGTTGAAGTTTAGTTTAATTGATGATTCAAATTATTGAATAACTATTATATTTAAATCATTCACACCTTGTTATTTTGAGGTCTCCTCTCAATTTCATATATTAATCTCGTAATAGCAGCGGTTGTTTTCGTACCATTGAACATCAGTGTTTTATTGCAAACATAGAAATTCATTACATAAAACAGAATTAAAGTCAACAATTTATTACTATTATTCTATAGATTATAAATGTTGGATGTGGCTCGACCTTTTAAGTCATCATTTTGAAGTCATTTCGTGCTGTTTGATTTTTCTCACGGCGAGTCTAAGTAGGTAGGTCTCTGTGTATTGTAATTTTACGGGGTCAGTTACTCCAATTTCGCAACCCTCTCGTTGTCAATACGATAAAATTAAAGAAGTTTCAAAATTCACTACTGAATTCGTTATAAACTGTTGAAACTGATTATAAATAGATATGAGTCGGGGTGTACTGAACTGAATTCAAATAGATAGGTTGAAAGATTCAGATTCAGGGTTGTTTTACTAAACTGGAAATGAACTAAGTTAGCCCCCTTCCCCCGGGTTAAAGTAAATAATATTCTATAAGACCGGACCAAAACTGTTTTTCCCACTCGTCCTATCACCAGTGACGATAAACAATAGATTCTCAGAAATATTTACGTTAATTCATTCTCCACGAGCACGGAGGATACGGCCCCTGATTCAAGATTTTGTGAGGTGTTCAAACACAAAAAAGTCACGAGAAACGCCTATTAAGACTTTGACTAATTAAAACCCGCAACCAGTTTAATTGTTTACCGAAGAGTCGGCTTTCCCGTTAGTTCATATGGAGTGTCATACAACTTGCCATACACACGTAAGTGGCCATCCATTGTCAACGCTCGGGGCTGAAAGATTCAGAATTTTCTGACTACTTATGCTTCTGAAGTTGATGGATTCAATCTGAAAAGATGGGTTAAGGCGTATTGAACTGAATTTAAATAGATAGGTGGAAAGATTCTTGAGAATTTTCTTGCTACTTATGCTCCTGATGATGATGGACTCGATCTGAAATGATAGGATAAGGTAAACTGAACTGATTTCCAGTAGAACGCGTTCTCAAATGTTTTGATACTTTCTCAGTTTGTATCAAAAATATTGGTCCCGATTTTTGGTCCCTAAGTCCTGAAAAATGATAAATTTACAGTGTAAAATCGTACAAACGTTTCATCTATACCACAAAACACTTTATTTCCTGACCAATTTATGATGTTATGTGTGGGCCATAGACCTCAATATCTGCCTGTGATCTCAACTTTCAATTAAGATTACGTAAGCTACTCGTGCCCAAAACGCGACAGGTGCACAATAGAAAGTTACGCGCAGGGTACTTTTATTGTCGCCAACATAGAGGACCGATATTTTTCTAAAGACTATTAGCCATCATCACGCCTGATGATGGCTAATAGTCTTTAGCCGAAACGTTGCGCAAATATATATAACTCTTCTATTCAAGTTTCTCGTTTTGGCTGAACTTATTGTGGGATTTCTCTTGTTATTCATATAAGCGTATTTTAGTCCTGATTTGAATGAATGTACCCACATTTTAGGCAATGAATCGAGACTTGGTTTTATCCCATAGCGTCAACGCTAGTTCATGCTTGAGATGAGATTGTTGGTTTATATTTTGAACTCTGTAAAGAAGTTTTGTACATTTAAGCGTGAATGACGCACTGTGATGAACTATTGTACGAAATAACATATTAAATTTAATGAAAGAATCTTAATGTTCCAAAAGGAATATAAGTGTAGTTAAGATTAATAGTTGTTTTTTTCCTTAATGAAAACCGATGATATAAAATAATTTAGCTTATTATCCCCAAAGTAAAAATCCCCCGGTAAAATATTCCCAATATTTGATCTAACTAACATAAAATCAACACAATTTATTATGTTAAAAAAAACTCAACTCATAGATTCTAGATTTTATTGCACTTCTATTAACTGAAGATGATAGTAATGATGTATAGATGTATAATATGATGACCGAACGTTTGATGAGGAATAACTACTGTGGTTAGATACAATTCTCATTCTTAGGATACGAATCGGTTGATTGAATTCGGTCATTTAAACTACTGGCTAATTTACAGTGATCACTATTGAAACGATTAATTGAAGTGCCCTTGAAATCAAGATAGATTCCTGTTGCGTAAATTAACTAATTTTTAAGCGACCACCTTCTATTGTCGGTATTCGGTTAGCTCTTGGTTAGCCAGAAGTTTTACCATACAGACTCGGACTAGATGATTGACTTAAATCTTTGAATCAAAATATTGTCACTGGAGTAAATATATATTCCTTATTACACTTTCAGCAGTGATCATATTTTATATGTAAATTGAAGGTATTACTGTCATCTAAAGTTAATAAGGTATTAGAATCGCAAAATTTAAGTTGTTCAAAACCAACATGAAAATGAGAAGAAAATACACAATATCCGTGTATGGTGAATAACGAGACAAATCCCACGATGAATTCAGCTAAAAATCAAATGTTCTACGAGCTATGTTTCGGCTAATGCTATTAGCCATCATCAGGCCCCCGTCGACATGAAAATATTGATACGTAAATCGAATCCATATCATAAGCATACTATACCACAAGTTAAAAAGAGTTATTTAGTTCGAATTAAAAGATAGAAAAATAAAAATATGAAAAGATAGTATGAATAAAAAGTTCATTAATTTCATTTATTCTATGAATTTATTTAAAGATTTATTTCAACAAAAGAGATCAATGCACAGTTCAAATATATTGCAGTTGTATTGTGGATGAATATGTTTGAATAAATATCGTGCTTTCAAATGTTCTTGAAAAATCGCCAAGTGAGGATTTTACCTAGGGGATTTTTACCTACAACCATCTAAAATGCCCCAGGCCCTAAATCCAGTAGGTTTATGGCGAAAGGTTAAGATTAGGAATGTATTAGCAATATAATTTTTTGAAACAGTATTTTGTCTCCCGATGATTTGATTTGCAGGTCAGACTTAATGTTGACCAAAGTTCTTAAAGTGAATTGCTTTAAAGTAATAAATATCAATGAAACAATATTATAAATTTTGAAGTGAGTTATTTTGTAATAATCCAATTTGAGTGCACTCCGATGCATGCTAAATTCTTATAAATTCATTTATAAATTGAATTGATACATTTTCCCTCCTCACTTATTCATTGTATATTAGTTCTACTAATGAACATAACAGTGGCTTGTGCCTAATGTCAATAAGGAGCGATTGGGTGCCGCCTCTCTGTGTTAATCTATCACGAAAGATTTAACTCGATTAGAGCCGCTGAAAACGAATGTAGGTAAAAATCCCCCCCGGTAAATATCCCCCGGTAAAAATCCCACAAGGCAAAAATCCCCCCAGATAAAAATTCCCCTAGGTAAAAATCCCCCCCTGGTAAAAATCCCCCCATATCCACTTTTACTATCCATAAAACTAGAGTAGAAAAAATTAACTTTTTACAACATTATTTAGGAATACATAAGTACATTAGGTATTTTATTTTTACTTTTAAACCATAGTTTTTATAGAAAATTTCAAAATTATGATAGTGTCATTTTTGATGCATGTAGCTTGCATGTCGTATATGCTAAGTCACATAATAATGTCATTTTTATGCACGTAGCTTGTTAAATGTCACAGATTATCCGAGGTGAATATTGTAACCAACACCACGGAGAAATGCCTCAGTTTAAGAGGAGAGAATCCCACAATTTTTTATGGACTGACCTTTCCGTGAGAGCGAAGACAAGCAAGTGAAAAATCCCTGAAAATGCGTAAACTGATGTCGTCGCTTACAATTTCCAGCGCTTTTTTATGGCAGTCCTACATCTATGAAAGTTGTGAAAACCACTCTTCAAATTGCGAGTTAAATCATACTCTGATCGTACCCAGAACGCCTCGCTGCGCGTCTAATTGTAAAAAATTTTCCAGACCCCTCTATTTGGATTTGTGCACCCCCTCCATGGAATCCTGGATCCGCCGCTGGAATATAGTTGAATTTAATAAGGTTATTCATAGGTGCCTAAATGTATTTTGCTTGGTATGGGCTGATAAGTATGCCAAGTATTCTACTGGTACTGTTTTATGTATCAATTAGGTTTTCGTCGTGAAAAATGACCCTCACATTTGGCGATCATACCCTCAAAAGCCCCTCAAATACCCCTCAAATTTCATATCGATGATTCTGTAGGAACCATGTACCAAGAATTTTGTTCCCTTATGATATTGAATGGTGTGAAATTGAAGTGTCCCTAATGATATATCTTTATTTAAGTTCAACTAACTTACCCAGTTAGTGATGATAGTTGAATAATTAACAAAATAATAGTTGGAATATCGTTTAGGACAAATTAGGATTTTACCGGGTAAGTTTTTTCCTAATAGGCTACCTTTTTGAAGAGCATGCATCCTGAGATACGAATAAAAAAATTCGTTTGACGCTAAATGCAGAGTTTTCACGGTAGAACATATTTGGACATCAATTAATCACGTGAAGGGGATGAAATGACAATTTGTCACTGCTGAGCTTATTTTCCTTCACTGAACTTTTCTAAGTTTTTTCAATATTCTCTAATCCGACATTATATACGCTGCGTACTAACTGTACACAATTTCGGGTTTGGGTTGTTTTTGAAAAAAAACAGATTCCCAGAAAATTGTAATTTTTGCGTTCTTGAAAACGGTCAATATGTTATAGCAGGTTAATGTATAAAACCGCATAGAATAGCTACAATAAACAAAATGTATCCAGGAAAATATATATTTCAGAACACGATCGATTTCACTGAATTTAGCCTCATCATGTAGGATAAAATGAACTTTGTTGATATTGTGATTGTGCTCTCGTTAGCTGTCGCATAGCTTATTCGAATCGCTATCGAAAGTAACAAAACAATGGTCACATGTGTCAATGAACTTATCGCTATTCGAAGTAATGGGCGTATTGAAAAATTTCTCAAGCACTTCGAATTTCCGATTGCTTAATCGCCAAATTTGCATTCGAAATATTAAGCCGATCTATTCTAATTCATACCTGGTCGTGTTATAAACAAGCGTTTAGTTTGTACTTTAAAATAAAATGAAATAGATTGATTGATGAAATACAAAACAAGTCAAACAAACCAACTAACTGACTACCGCTGAGTTATTTATATTTGATGAAAGAACATATTCTAGTTACTGACATTGGCTCGAACCTTGATTATTGTCTAAGTTGTACTATAACTAAGTATGCCAATGGATGTGTACATGCCCCTCTCTGATTGGCTAGAATCCTTGCATTCGATAGAAACTGACGGCATCAGTGAACTAACGGGGAAATTAGAATTGTATGTTTGACCACGTATTTTTCGTTTTTGAGTCCATGGTTTTGGCTCTGGTTTTATCGTGAGTTTGATTGACGTACATTGTAGAGAACAATGGTTGGGATTCGAATAACGTGCATCTTTTATTCAGAAAGAGTATCATTACGTATATACATGTAGAAGTTAATACAATAACTTAATTCAGAATTATCTCATCACGCAGAACCAGTGAAATAGCCGTTGTAAAGCCGCAAAGTACATTGAATGAAATTGACATAGTGTCAACGTCTTACGGTCAACAAATGAAACATATTGTACAATAATGAACGAATCAATGAGTAGTGCTCACGCATTTGTTTCCATTTCATAAGAATCAATTTCAAACAGATGAATCAGATTCGAATTTTTGCTTCTTCGTTATGCGAAGTTTTTTTTTTTTATACCAGGGACTCTTAAACGATTTAGGTTTTAGAGTCCATGGTTATATGAATATCTTATGATTTCTCAACTTTCATCAAATACTTAGGAATGCCATTGAAAGATTTTCAAACCATTGAACGTTTGGGTAAAAGTTCTGCTAAATTTGACTACCATCGGCTTTTTAGATAATCTCCACGAAGGTCAAAATTTTAGTGATTTGACCTTGGGAGGTTTAAACCTCCCGAATCCAATTTGCGAAATATCTTCTCTTTGTCGGCGGTAATGAAAGAATACATAGAGCGAAGTTTCTATAGTGCGCCGGCCGCATTTTGTTCACGAATAGCTTACGTAATAAATTGAAAGTGGAGATAACAAGAGGATATAGCGCTCTATGGCCCACTCTCAATTCATAAACTGGTCCGCAAATAAAGTGTTTAGAAGTATAATTGACACGTTTGTACGATTTTGCGCTGTTTATTTATCATTTTTCAGGACTCAAGGACCAATAATTGGCAAAATTTTTGATACAAACTGAGAAAGTATCAAAACATTTGGGAACGTGTTGTAGATGGGCTGAAAGATACAGATTTTTCTAGCTTAATATGGTCCTAAAGATGATGAATTCTATCTTAATCGATGGGTTAGGGTGTACTGAACTGATTTTCAATAGATTGGCAGAAAGAATCAGAATTTTCTGGATGCTTTTGGTTCTGGAAGAAGATGGATTAAATCTCAAAAGATGGGTTAAGGCGTATTGAACTGATTTCAAATAGATAGGTTGAAAGAATCAGATTTTTCTGGATGCTTTTGGTTCTGGAAGAAGATGGATTAAATCTCAAAAGATGGGTTAAGGCGTATTGAACTGATTTCAAATAGATAGGTTGAAAGAATCAGAATTTCTGGCTGCTTTTGGTTCTGAAGAAGATGGATTAAATCTGAAAAGATGGGTTAAGGCGTATTGAACTGATTTAAAATAGATTGGTGGAAAGAATCAGAATTTTCTGGCTGCTTTTGGTTCTGAAGATGATGGATTCAATCTGAAAAGATGGGTTAAGGCGTATTGAACTGATTTCAAATAGATAGGTGGAAAGATACAGATTTTTCTTGCTAAATATGGTTCTAAAGATGATGAATTCTATCTTAATTGATGGGTTTGGGTGTATTGAACTGATTTCAAATAGATAGGTGGAAAGAATCAGAATTTCCTGGCTGCTTTTGGTTCTGAAGATGATGGATTCAATCTGAAAAGATGGGGTAAGGCGTATTGAACTGATTTCAAATAGATAGGTGGAAAGAAACCGAATTTTCTGGCTGCTTTTGTTTCTAAAGATGATGGATCAATGTGAAAAGATGGGTTAAGGCGTATTGAACTGATTTCAAATAGATAGGTGGAAAGAATCAGAATTTTCTGGCTGCATTTGGTTCTGAAGATGTTAGACTCGATCTGAAATGATAGGTTAAGGTAAACTGAACTTATTTCGAGTAGATGGGTTGAAAGATACAGATTTTTCTAGCTAAATATGGTTCTAAAGATGATGAATTCTATCTTAATTGATGGGTTAGGATGTACAGAACTGATTTTTAATAGATTGGTTGAAAGATTAAGAATTTTCTGACTACTTATGCTTCTGAAGTTGATGGATTCAATCTGAAAAGATGAGTTAAGGCGTATTGAACTGATTTAAAATAGATAGGTTGAAAGAATCAGAATTTTCTGGCTGCATTTGGTTCTGAAGATGATAGACTCGATCCGAAATGATAGGTTAAGGTAAACTGAACTTATTTCGAGTAGATGGGTTGAAAGATACAGATTTTTCTAGCTAAATATGGTTCTAAAGATGATGAATTCTATCTTAATTGATGGGTTTGGGTGTATTGAACTGATTTCAAAGAGATAGGTGAAAAGAATAAGAATTTTCTGGCTGCTTTTGGTTCTGAAGATGATGGATTCAATCTGAAAAGATGGGTTAAGGCGCATTGAACTGATTTAGAATAGATAGGTGGAAAGAATCAGAATTTTCTGGCTGCTTTCGGTTCTGAAGATGATGGATTCAATCTGAAAAGATGGGTTAAGGCGTATTGAACTGATTTCAAATAGATAGGTGGAAAGATTCAGAATTTTCTTGCTACTTATGCTTCTGAAATTGATGGATTCAATCTGAAAAGATGAGTAAAGGCGTATTGAACTGATTTCAAATAGATAGGTTGAAAGAATCAGAATTTTCTGGCTGCTTTTGGTTCTGAAGATGATAGACTCGATCCGAAATGATAGGTTAAGGTAAACTGAACTTATTTCGAGTAGATGGGTTGAAAGATACAGATTTTTCTAGCTAAATATGGTTCTAAAGATGATGAATTCTATCTTAATTGATGGGTTAGGATGTACTGCACTGATTTCAAATATATAGGTGGAAAGAATAAGAATTTTCTGGCTGCTTTTGGTTCTGAAGATGATGGATTCAATCTGAAAAGATGAGTAAAGGCGTATTGAACTGATTTCAAATAGATAGGTGGAAAGAAACAGAATTTTCTGGCTGCTTTTGGTTCTAAAGATGATGGATTCAATCTGAAAAGATGAGTAAAGGCGTATTGAACTGATTTCAAATAGATAGGTGGAAAGAAACAGAATTTTCTGGCTGCTTTTGGTTCTAAAGATGGATTCAATCTGAAAAGATGAGTAAAGGCGTATTGAACTGATTTAAAATAGATAGGTGGAAAGAATCAGAATTTTCTGGCTGCATTTGGTTCTGAAGATGATAGACTCGATCCGAAATGATAGGTTAAGGTAAACTGAACTTATTTCGAGTAGATGGGTTGAAAGATACAGATTTTTCTAGCTAAATATGGTTCTAAAGATGATGAATTCTATCTTAATTGATGGGTTTGGGTGTATTGAACTGATATCAAATAGATAGGTGGAAAGAATAAGAATTTTCTGGCTGCTTTTGGTTCTGAAGATGATGGATTCAATCTGAAAAGATGAGTAAAGGCGTATTGAACTGATTTCAAATAGATAGGTGGAAAGAAACAGAATTTTCTGGCTGCTTTTGGTTCTAAAGATGATGGATTCAATCTGAAAAGATGAGTAAAGGCGTATTGAACTGATTTCAAATAGATAGGTGGAAAGAAACAGAATTTTCTGGCTGCTTTTGGTTCTAAAGATGATGGATTCAATCTGAAAAGATGGGTTAAGGCTTATTGAACTGATTTAAAATAGATAGGTGGAAAGAATCAGAATTTCCTGGCTGCTTTTGGTTCTGAAGATGATGGATTCAATCTGAAAAGATGGGTTAAGGCGTATTGAACTGATTTCAAATAGATAGGTGGAAAGAAACCGAATTTTCTGGTTGCTTTTGTTTCTAAAGATGATGGATCAATGTGAAAAGATGGGTTAAGGCGTATTGAACTGATTTCAAATAGATAGGTGGAAAGAAACCGGATTTTCTGGCTGCTTTTGGTTCTAAAGATGATGGATTCAATCTGAAAAGATCGGTTAAGGCTTATTGAACTGATTTCAAATAGATAGGTGGAAAGAATCAGAATTTTCTGGCTGCATTTGGTTCTGAAGATGATAGACTCGATCCGAAATGATAGGTTAAGGTAAACTGAACTTATTTCGAGTAGATGGGTTGAAAGATACAGATTTTTCTAGCTAAATATGGTTCTAAAGATGATGAATTATAACTTAATTGATGGGTTTGGGTATATTGAACTGATATCAAATAGATAGGTGGAAAGAATAAGAATTTTCTGGCTGCTTTTGGTTCTGAAGATGATGGATTCAATCTGAAAAGATGAGTAAAGGCGTATTGAACTGATTTCAAATAGATAGGTGGAAAGAAACAGAATTTTCTGGCTGCTTTTGGTTCTGAAGATGATGGATTCAATCTGAAAAGATGAGTAAAGGCGTATTGAACTGATTTCAAATAGATAGGTGGAAAGAAACAGAATTTTCTGGCTGCTTTTGGTTCAAAAGATGATGGATTCAATCTGAAAAGATGAGTAAAGGCGTATTGAACTGATTTCAAATAGATAGGTGGAAAGAAACAGAATTTTCTGGCTGCTTTTGGTTATAAAGATGATGGATTCAATCTGAAAAGATGGGTTAAGGCTTATTGAACTGATTTAAAATAGATAGGTGGAAAGAATCAGAATTTTCTGGCTGCATTTGGTTCTGAAGATGATAGACTCGATCCGAAATGATAGGTTAAGGTAAACTGAACTTATTTCGAGTAGATGGGTTGAAAGATACAGATTTTTCTAGCTAAATATGGTTCTAAAGATGATGAATTATAACTTAATTGATGGGTTTGGGTGTATTGAACTGATATCAAATAGATAGGTGGAAAGAATAAGAATTTTCTGGCTGCTTTTGGTTCTGAAGATGATGGATTCAATCTGAAAAGATGAGTAAAGGCGTATTGAACTGATTTCAAATAGATAGGTGGAAAGAAACAGAATTTTCTGGCTGCTTTTGGTTCTAAAGATGATGGATTCAATCTGAAAAGATGAGTAAAGGCGTATTGAACTGATTTCAAATAGATAGGTGGAAAGAAACAGAATTTTCTGGCTGCTTTTGGTTCTAAAGATGATGGATTCAATCTGAAAAGATGAGTAAAGGCGTATTGAACTGATTTCAAATAGATAGGTGGAAAGAAACCGAATTTTCTGGTTGCTTTTGTTTCTAAAGATGATGGATCAATGTGAAAAGATGGGTTAAGGCGTATTGAACTGATTTCAAATAGATAGGTGGAAAGAAACCGAATTTTCTGGCTGCTTTTGGTTCTAAAGATGATGGATTCAATCTGAAAAGATGGGTTAAGGCTTATTGAACTGATTTCAAATAGATAGGTGGAAAGAATCAGAATTTTCTGGCTGCATTTGGTTCTGAAGATGATAGACTCGATCCGAAATGATAGGTTAAGGTAAACTGAACTTATTTCGAGTAGATGGGTTGAAAGATACAGATTTTTCTAGCTAAATATGGTTCTAAAGATGATGAATTATAACTTAATTGATGGGTTTGGGTGTATTGAACTGATATCAAATAGATAGGTGGAAAGAATAAGAATTTTCTGGCTGCTTTTGGTTCTGAAGATGATGGATTCAATCTGAAAAGATGAGTAAAGGCGTATTGAACTGATTTCAAATAGATAGGTGGAAAGAAACAGAATTTTCTGGCTGCTTTTGGTTCTGAAGATGATGGATTCAATCTGAAAAGATGAGTAAAGGCGTATTGAACTGATTTCAAATAGATAGGTGGAAAGAAACAGAATTTTCTGGCTGCTTTTGGTTCAAAAGATGATGGATTCAATCTGAAAAGATGAGTAAAGGCGTATTGAACTGATTTCAAATAGATAGGTGGAAAGAAACAGAATTTTCTGGCTGCTTTTGGTTCTAAAGATGATGGATTCAATCTGAAAAGATGAGTAAAGGCGTATTGAACTGATTTCAAATAGATAGGTGGAAAGAAACAGAATTTTCTGGCTGCTTTTGGTTCTAAAGATGATGGATTCAATCTGAAAAGATGAGTAAAGGCGTATTGAACTGATTTAAAATAGATAGGTGGAAAGAATCAGAATTTTCTGGCTGCATTTGGTTCTGAAGATGATAGACTCGATCCGAAATGATAGGTTAAGGTAAACTGAACTTATTTCGAGTAGATGGGTTGAAAGATACAGATTTTTCTAGCTAAATATGGTTCTAAAGATGATGAATTCTATCTTAATTGATGGGTTTGGGTGTATTGAACTGATATCAAATAGATAGGTGGAAAGAATAAGAATTTTCTGGCTGCTTTTGGTTCTGAAGATGATGGGTTCAATCTGAAAAGATGAGTAAAGGCGTATTGAACTGATTTCAAATAGATAGGTGGAAAGAAACAGAATTTTCTGGCTGCTTTTGGTTCTAAAGATGATGGATTCAATCTGAAAAGATGAGTAAAGGCGTATTGAACTGATTTAAAATAGATAGGTGGAAAGAATCAGAATTTTCTGGCTGCATTTGGTTCTGAAGATGATAGACTCGATCCGAAATGATAGGTTAAGGTAAACTGAACTTATTTCGAGTAGATGGGTTGAAAGATACAGATTTTTCTAGCTAAATATGGTTCTAAAGATGATGAATTCTATCTTAATTGATGGGTTTGGGTGTATTGAACTGATATCAAATAGATAGGTGGAAAGAATAAGAATTTTCTGGCTGCTTTTGGTTCTGAAGATGATGGATTCAATCTGAAAAGATGAGTAAAGGCGTATTGAACTGATTTCAAATAGATAGGTGGAAAGAAACCGAATTTTCTGGCTGCTTTTGGTTCTAAAGATGATGGATCAATGTGAAAAGATGGGTTAAGGCGTATTGAACTGATTTCAAATAGATAGGTGGAAAGAAACAGAATTTTCTGGCTGCTTTTGGTTATAAAGATGATGGATTCAATCTGAAAAGATGGGTTAAGGCTTATTGAACTGATTTAAAATAGATAGGTGGAAAGAATCAGAATTTTCTGGCTGCATTTGGTTCTGAAGATGATAGACTCGATCCGAAATGATAGGTTAAGGTAAACTGAACTTATTTCGAGTAGATGGGTTGAAAGATACAGATTTTTCTAGCTAAATATGGTTCTAAAGATGATGAATTATAACTTAATTGATGGGTTTGGGTGTATTGAACTGATATCAAATAGATAGGTGGAAAGAATAAGAATTTTCTGCCTGCTTTTGGTTCTGAAGATGATGGATTCAATCTGAAAAGATGAGTAAAGGCGTATTGAACTGATTTCAAATAGATAGGTGGAAAGAAACAGAATTTTCTGGCTGCTTTTGGTTCTAAAGATGATGGATTCAATCTGAAAAGATGAGTAAAGGCGTATTGAACTGATTTCAAATAGATAGGTGGAAAGAAACAGAATTTTCTGGCTGCTTTTGGTTCTAAAGATGATGGATTCAATCTGAAAAGATGAGTAAAGGTGTATTGAACTGATTTAAAATAGATAGGTGGAAAGAATCAGAATTTTCTGGCTGCATTTGGTTCTGAAGATGATAGACTCGATCCGAAATGATAGGTTAAGGTAAACTGAACTTATTTCGAGTAGATGGGTTGAAAGATACAGATTTTTCTAGCTAAATATGGTTCTAAAGATGATGAATTCTATCTTTATTGATGGGTTTGGGTGTATTGAACTGATATCAAATAGATAGGTGGAAAGAATAAGAATTTTCTGGCTGCTTTTGGTTCTGAAGATGATGGATTCAATCTGAAAAGATGGGTTAAGGCTTATTGAACTGATTTCAAATAGATAGGTGGAAAGAAACAGAATTTTCTGGCTGCTTTTGGTTCTAAAGATGATGGATTCAATCTGAAAAGATGAGTAAAGGCGTATTGAACTGATTTAAAATAGATAGGTGGAAAGAATCAGAATTTTCTGGCTGCATTTGGTTCTGAAGATGATGGATTCAATCTGAAAAGATGGGTTAAGGCTTATTGAACTGATTTAAAATAGATAGGTGGAAAGAATCAGAATTTTCTGGCTGCTTTTGGTTCTGAAGATGATGGATTCAATCTGAAAAGATGGGTTAAGGCGTATTGAACTGATTTCAAATAGATAGGTGGAAAGAAACAGAATTTTCTGGCTCCTTTTGGTTCTAAAGATGATGGATTCAATCTGAAAAGATGAGTAAAGGCGTATTGAACTGATTTCAAATAGATAGGTGGAAAGAAACAGAATTTTCTGGCTGCTTTTGGTTCTAAAGATGATGGATTCAATCTGAAAAGATGAGTAAAGGCGTATTGAACTGATTTAAAATAGATAGGTGGAAAGAATCAGAATTTTCTGGCTGCATTTGGTTCTGAAGATGATAGACTCGATCCGAAATGATAGGTTAAGGTAAACTCAACTTATTTCGAGTAGATGGGTTGAAAGATACAGATTTTTCTAGCTAAATATGGTTCTAAAGATGATGAATTCTATCTTAATTGATGGGTTTGGGTGTATTGAACTGATATCAAATAGATAGGTGGAAAGAATAAGAATTTTCTGGCTGCTTTTGGTTCTGAAGATGATGGATTCAATCTGAAAAGATGAGTAAAGGCGTATTGAACTGATTTCAAATAGATAGGTGGAAAGAAACAGAATTTTCTGGCTGCTTTTGGTTCAAAAGATGATGGATTCAATCTGAAAAGATGAGTAAAGGCGTATTGAACTGATTTCAAATAGATAGGTGGAAAGAAACAGAATTTTCTGGCTGCTTTTGGTTCTAAAGATGATGGATTCAATCTGAAAAGATGGGTTAAGGCTTATTGAACTGATTTCAAATAGATAGGTGGAAAGAAACAGAATTTTCTGGCTGCATTTGGTTCTGAAGATGATAGACTCGATCCGAAATGATAGGTTAAGGTAAACTGAACTTATTTCGAGTAGATGGGTTGAAAGATACAGATTTTTCTAGCTAAATATGGTTCTAAAGATGATGAATTATAACTTAATTGATGGGTTTGGGTGTATTGAACTGATATCAAATAGATAGGTGGAAAGAATAAGAATTTTCTGCCTGCTTTTGGTTCTGAAGATGATGGATTCAATCTGAAAAGATGAGTAAAGGCGTATTGAACTGATTTCAAATAGATAGGTGGAAAGAAACAGAATTTTCTGGCTGCTTTTGGTTCTAAAGATGATGGATTCAATCTGAAAAGATGAGTAAAGGCGTATTGAACTGATTTCAAATAGATAGGTGGAAAGAAACAGAATTTTCTGGCTGCTTTTGGTTCTAAAGATGATGGATTCAATCTGAAAAGATGAGTAAAGGTGTATTGAACTGATTTAAAATAGATAGGTGGAAAGAATCAGAATTTTCTGGCTGCATTTGGTTCTGAAGATGATAGACTCGATCCGAAATGATAGGTTAAGGTAAACTGAACTTATTTCGAGTAGATGGGTTGAAAGATACAGATTTTTCTAGCTAAATATGGTTCTAAAGATGATGAATTCTATCTTTATTGATGGGTTTGGGTGTATTGAACTGATATCAAATAGATAGGTGGAAAGAATAAGAATTTTCTGGCTGCTTTTGGTTCTGAAGATGATGGATTCAATCTGAAAAGATGGGTTAAGGCTTATTGAACTGATTTCAAATAGATAGGTGGAAAGAAACAGAATTTTCTGGCTGCTTTTGGTTCTAAAGATGATGGATTCAATCTGAAAAGATGAGTAAAGGCGTATTGAACTGATTTAAAATAGATAGGTGGAAAGAATCAGAATTTTCTGGCTGCATTTGGTTCTGAAGATGATGGATTCAATCTGAAAAGATGGGTTAAGGCTTATTGAACTGATTTAAAATAGATAGGTGGAAAGAATCAGAATTTTCTGGCTGCTTTTGGTTCTGAAGATGATGGATTCAATCTGAAAAGATGGGTTAGGGCGTATTGAACTGATTTAAAATAGATAGGTTGAAAGAATCAGAATTTTCTGGCTGCTTTTGGTTCTGAAGATGATGGATTCAATCTGAAAAGATGGGTTAAGGCGTATTGAACTGATTTCAAATAGATAGGTGGAAAGAATCAGAATTTTCTGGCTGCTTTTGGTTCTAAAGATGATGGATTCAATCTGAAAAGATGGGTTAAGGCTTATTGAACTGATTTAAAATAGATAGGTGGAAAGAATCAGAATTTTCTGGCTGCTTTTGGTTCTGAAGATGATGGATTCAATCTGAAAAGATGGGTTAGGGCGTATTGAACTGATTTAAAATAGATAGGTGGAAAGAAACCGAATTTTCTGGCTGCTTTTGTTTCTAAAGATGATGGATCAATGTGAAAAGATGGGTTAAGGCGTATTGAACTGATTTCAAATAGATAGGTGGAAAGAAACAGAATTTTCTGGCTGCTTTTGGTTCTAAAGATGATGGATTCAATCTGAAAAGATGGGTTAAGGCTTATTGAACTGATTTCAAATAGATAGGTGGAAAGAATCAGAATTTTCTGGCTGCATTTGGTTCTGAAGATGATAGACTCGATCCGAAATGATAGGTTAAGGTAAACTGAACTTATTTCGAGTAGATGGGTTGAAAGATACAGATTTTTCTAGCTAAATATGGTTCTAAAGATGATGAATTCTATCTTTATTGATGGGTTTGGGTGTATTGAACTGATATCAAATAGATAGGTGGAAAGAATAAGAATTTTCTGGCTGCTTTTGGTTCTGAAGATGATGGATTCAATCTGAAAAGATGAGTAAAGGCGTATTGAACTGATTTCAAATAGATAGGTGGAAAGAAACAGAATTTTCTGGCTGCTTTTGGTTCTAAAGATGATGGATTCAATCTGAAAAGATGGGTTAAGGCTTATTGAACTGATTTAAAATAGATAGGTGGAAAGAATCAGAATTTTCTGGCTGCTTTTGGTTCTGAAGATGATGGATTCAATCTGAAAAAATGAGTAAAGGCGTATTGAACTGATTTCAAATAGATAGGTGGAAAGAAACAGAATTTTCTGGCTGCTTTTGGTTCTGAAGATGATGGATTCAATCTGAAAAGATGAGTAAAGGCGTATTGAACTGATTTCAAATAGATAGGTGGAAAGAAACAGAATTTTCTGGCTGCTTTTGGTTCAAAAGATGATGGATTCAATCTGAAAAGATGAGTAAAGGCGTATTGAACTGATTTCAAATAGATAGGTGGAAAGAAACAGAATTTTCTGGCTGCTTTTGGTTCTAAAGATGATGGATTCAATCTGAAAAGATGAGTAAAGGCGTATTGAACTGATTTCAAATAGATAGGTGGAAAGAAACAGAATTTTCTGGCTGCTTTTGGTTCTAAAGATGATGGATTCAATCTGAAAAGATGAGTAAAGGCGTATTGAACTGATTTAAAATAGATAGGTGGAAAGAATCAGAATTTTCTGGCTGCATTTGGTTCTGAAGATGATAGACTCGATCCGAAATGATAGGTTAAGGTAAACTGAACTTATTTCGAGTAGATGGGTTGAAAGATACAGATTTTTCTAGCTAAATATGGTTCTAAAGATGATGAATTCTATCTTAATTGATGGGTTTGGGTGTATTGAACTGATATCAAATAGATAGGTGGAAAGAATAAGAATTTTCTGGCTGCTTTTGGTTCTGAAGATGATGGATTCAATCTGAAAAGATGAGTAAAGGCGTATTGAACTGATTTCAAATAGATAGGTGGAAAGAAACAGAATTTTCTGGCTGCTTTTGGTTCTAAAGATGATGGATTCAATCTGAAAAGATGGGTTAAGGCTTATTGAACTGATTTAAAATAGATAGGTGGAAAGAATCAGAATTTTCTGGCTGCTTTTGGTTCTGAAGATGATGGATTCAATCTGAAAAAATGGGTTAAGGCGTATTGAACTGATTTCAAATAGATAGGTGGAAAGAAACCGAATTTTCTGGCCTCTTTTGGTTCTAAAGATGATGGATTCAATCTGAAAAGATGGGTTAAGGCTTATTGAACTGATTTCAAATAGATAGGTGGAAAGAATCAGAATTTTCTGGCTGCATTTGGTTCTGAAGATGATAGACTCGATCCGAAATGATAGGTTAAGGTAAACTGAACTTATTTCGAGTAGATGGGTTGAAAGATACAGATTTTTCTAGCTAAATATGGTTCTAAAGATGATGAATTATAACTTAATTGATGGGTTTGGGTGTATTGAACTGATATCAAATAGATAGGTGGAAAGAATAAGAATTTTCTGGCTGCTTTTGGTTCTGAAGATGATGGATTCAATCTGAAAAGATGAGTAAAGGCGTATTGAACTGATTTCAAATAGATAGGTGGAAAGAAACAGAATTTTCTGGCTGCTTTTGGTTCTAAAGATGATGGATTCAATCTGAAAAGATGGGTTAAGGCTTATTGAACTGATTTAAAATAGATAGGTGGAAAGAATCAGAATTTTCTGGCTGCTTTTGGTTCTGAAGATGATGGATTCAATCTGAAAAGATGGGTTAAGGCGTATTGAACTGATTTCAAATAGATAGGTGGAAAGAAACCGAATTTTCTGGCTGCTTTTGTTTCTAAAGATGATGGATCAATGTGAAAAGATGGGTTAAGGCGTATTGAACTGATTTCAAATAGATGGGTGGAAAGAAACCGAATTTTCTGGCTGCTTTTGGTTCTAAAGATGACGGATTCAATCTGAAAAGATGGGTTAAGGCTTATTGAACTGATTTCAAATAGATAGGTGGAAAGAATCAGAATTTTCTGGCTGCATTTGGTTCTGAAGATGATAGACTCGATCCGAAATGATAGGTTAAGGTAAACTGAACTTATTTCGAGTAGATGGGTTGAAAGATACAGATTTTTCTAGCTAAATATGGTTCTAAAGATGATGAATTATAACTTAATTGATGGGTTTGGGTGTATTGAACTGATATCAAATAGATAGGTGGAAAGAATAAGAATTTTCTGGCTGCTTTTGGTTCTGAAGATGATGGATTCAATCTGAAAAGATGAGTAAAGGCGTATTGAACTGATTTCAAATAGATAGGTGGAAAGAAACAGAATTTTCTGGCTGCTTTTGGTTCTAAAGATGATGGATTCAATCTGAAAAGATGGGTTAAGGCTTATTGAACTGATTTAAAATAGATAGGTGGAAAGAATCAGAATTTTCTGGCTGCTTTTGGTTCTGAAGATGATGGATTCAATCTGAAAAGATGGGTTAAGGCGTATTGAACTGATTTCAAATAGATAGGTGGAAAGAAACCGAATTTTCTGGCTGCTTTTGTTTCTAAAGATGATGGATCAATGTGAAAAGATGGGTTAAGGCGTATTGAACTGATTTCAAATAGATAGGTGGAAAGAAACAGAATTTTCTGGCTGCTTTTGGTTCTAAAGATGATGGATTCAATCTGAAAAGATGGGTTAAGGCTTATTGAACTGATTTCAAATAGAAAGGTGGAAAGAATCAGAATTTTCTGGCTGCATTTGGTCCTGAAGATGATAGACTCGATCCGAAATGATAGGTTAAGGTAAACTGAACTTATTTCGAGTAGATGGGTTGAAAGATTCAGATTTTTCTAGCTAAATATGGTTCTAAAGATGATGAATTCTATCTTAATTGATGGGTTTGGGTGTATTGAACTGATATCAAATAGATAGGTGGAAAGAATAAGAATTTTCTGGCTGCTTTTGGTTCTGAAGATGATGGATTCAATCTGAAAAGATGAGTAAAGGCGTATTGAACTGATTTCAAATAGATAGGTGGAAAGAAACCGAATTTTCTGGCTGCTTTTGGTTCTGAAGATGATGGATTCAATCTGAAAAGATGAGTAAAGGCGTATTGAACTGATTTCAAATAGATAGGTGGAAAGAAACAGAATTTTCTGGCTGCATTTGGTTCTAAAGATGATGGATTCAATCTGAAAAGATGAGTAAAGGCGTATTGAACTGATTTAAAATAGATAGGTGGAAAGAATCAGAATTTTCTGGCTGCATTTGGTTCTGAAGATGATAGACTCGATCCGAAATGATAGGTTAAGGTAAACTGAACTTATTTCGAGTAGATGGGTTGAAAGATACAGATTTTTCTAGCTAAATATGGTTCTAAAGATGATGAATTCTATCTTAATTGATGGGTTTGGGTGTATTGAACTGATATCAAATAGATAGGTGGAAAGAATAAGAATTTTCTGGCTGCTTTTGGTTCTGAAGATGATGGATTCAATCTGAAAAGATGAGTAAAGGCGTATTGAACTGATTTCAAATAGATAGGTGGAAAGAAACAGAATTTTCTGGCTGCTTTTGGTTCTAAAGATGATGGATTCAATCTGAAAAGATGAGTAAAGGCGTATTGAACTGATTTCAAATAGATAGGTGGAAAGAAACAGAATTTTCTGGCTGCTTTTGGTTCTAAAGATGATGGATTCAATCTGAAAAGATGGGTTAAGGCTTATTGAACTGATTTCAAATATATAGGTGGAAAGAAACAGAATTTTCTGGCTGCTTTTGGTTCTAAAGATGATGGATTCAATCTGAAAAGATGGGTTAAGGCTTATTGAACTGATTTAAAATAGATAGGTGGAAAGAATCAGAATTTTCTGGCTGCTTTTGGTTCTGAAGATGATGGATTCAATCTGAAAAGATGGGTTAAGGCGTATTGAACTGATTTCAAATAGATAGGTGGAAAGAAACCGAATTTTCTGGCTGCTTTTGTTTCTAAAGATGATGGATCAATGTGAAAAGATGGGTTAAGGCGTATTGAACTGATTTCAAATAGATAGGTGGAAAGAAACAGAATTTTCTGGCTGCTTTTGGTTCTAAAGATGATGGATTCAATCTGAAAAGATGGGTTAAGGCTTATTGAACTGATTTCAAATAGAAAGGTGGAAAGAATCAGAATTTTCTGGCTGCATTTGGTCCTGAAGATGATAGACTCGATCCGAAATGATAGGTTAAGGTAAACTGAACTTATTTCGAGTAGATGGGTTGAAAGATACAGATTTTTCTAGCTAAATATGGTTCTAAAGATGATGAATTATAACTCAATTGATGGGTTTGGGTGTATTGAACTGATATCAAATAGATAGGTGGAAAGAATAAGAATTTTCTGGCTGCTTTTGGTTCTGAAGATGATGGATTCAATCTGAAAAGATGAGTAAAGGCGTATTGAACTGATTTCAAATAGATAGGTGGAAAGAAACAGAATTTTCTGGCTGCTTTTGGTTCTAAAGATGATGGATTCAATCTGAAAAGATGGGTTAAGGCTTATTGAACTGATTTCAAATAGATAGGTGGAAAGAATCAGAATTTTCTGGCTGCATTTGGTTCTGAAGATGATAGACTCGATCCAAAATGATAGGTTAAGGTAAACTGAACTTATTTCGAGTAGATGGGTTGTAAGATACAGATTTTTCTAGCTAAATATGGTTCTAAAGATGATGAATTCTATCTTAATTGATGGGTTTGGGTGTATTGAACTGATATCAAATAGATAGGTGGAAAGAATAAGAATTTTCTGGCTGCTTTTGGTTCTGAAGATGATGGATTCAATCTGAAAAGATGAGTAAAGGCGTATTGAACTGATTTCAAATAGATAGGTGGAAAGAAACCGAATTTTCTGGCTGCTTTTGGTTCTAAAGATGATGGATTCAATCTGAAAAGATGGGTTAAGGCTTATTGAACTGATTTCAAATAGATAGGTTGAAAGAATCAGAATTTTCTGGCTGCATTTGGTTCTGAAGATGATAGACTCGATCCGAAATGATAGGTTAAGGTAAACTGAACTTATTTCGAGTAGATGGTTTGAAAGATACAGATTTTTCTAGCTAAATATGGTTCTAAAGATGATGAATTCTATCTTAATTGATGGGTTTGGGTGTATTGAACTGATATCAAATAGATAGGTGGAAAGAATAAGAATTTTCTGGCTGCTTTTGGTTCTAAAGATGATGGATTCAATCTGAAAAGATGGGTTAAGGCTTATTGAACTGATTTCAAATAGATAGGTGGAAAGAAACAGAATTTTCTGGCTGCTTTTGGTTCTAAAGATGATGGATTCAATCTGAAAAGATGAGTAAAGGCGTATTGAACTGATTTCAAATAGATAGGTGGAAAGAAACAGAATTTTCTGGCTGCTTTTGGTTCAAAAGATGATGGATTCAATCTGAAAAGATGAGTAAAGGCGTATTGAACTGATTTCAAATAGATAGGTGGAAAGAAACAGAATTTTCTGGCTGCTTTTGGTTATAAAGATGATGGATTCAATCTGAAAAGATGAGTAAAGGCGTATCGAACTGATTTCAAATAGATAGGTGGAAAGAAACAGAATTTTCTGGCTGCTTTTGGTTCTAAAGATGATGGATTCAATCTGAAAAGATGGGTTAAGGCTTATTGAACTGATTTAAAATAGATAGGTGGAAAGAATCAGAATTTTCTGGCTGCTTTTGGTTCTGAAGATGATGGATTCAATCTGAAAAGATGGGTTAAGGCGTATTGAACTGATTTCAAATAGATAGGTGGAAAGAAACAGAATTTTCTGGCTGCTTTTGGTTCTAAAGATGATGGATTCAATCTGAAAAGATGAGTAAAGGCGTATTGAACTGATTTCAAATAGATAGGTGGAAAGAAACAGAATTTTCTGGCTGCTTTTGGTTCTAAAGATGATGGATTCAATCTGAAAAGATGAGTAAAGGCGTATTGAACTGATTTAAAATAGATAGGTGGAAAGAATCAGAATTTTCTGGCTGCATTTGGTTCTGAAGATGATAGACTCGATCCGAAATGATAGGTTAAGGTAAACTGAACTTATTTCGAGTAGATGGGTTGAAAGATACAGATTTTTCTAGCTAAATATGGTTCTAAAGATGATGAATTCTATCTTAATTGATGGGTTTGGGTGTATTGAACTGATATCAAATAGATAGGTGGAAAGAATAAGAATTTTCTGGCTGCTTTTGGTTCTGAAGATGATGGATTCAATCTGAAAAGATGAGTAAAGGCGTATTGAACTGATTTCAAATAGATAGGTGGAAAGAAACAGAATTTTCTGGCTGCTTTTGGTTCAAAAGATGATGGATTCAATCTGAAAAGATGAGTAAAGGCGTATTGAACTGATTTCAAATAGATAGGTGGAAAGAAACAGAATTTTCTGGCTGCTTTTGGTTATAAAGATGATGGATTCAATCTGAAAAGATGGGTTAAGGCTTATTGAACTGATTTAAAATAGATAGGTGGAAAGAATCAGAATTTTCTGGCTGCATTTGGTTCTGAAGATGATAGACTCGATCCGAAATGATAGGTTAAGGTAAACTGAACTTATTTCGAGTAGATGGGTTGAAAGATACAGATTTTTCTAGCTAAATATGGTTCTAAAGATGATGAATTATAACTTAATTGATGGGTTTGGGTGTATTGAACTGATATCAAATAGATAGGTGGAAAGAATAAGAATTTTCTGCCTGCTTTTGGTTCTGAAGATGATGGATTCAATCTGAAAAGATGAGTAAAGGCGTATTGAACTGATTTCAAATAGATAGGTGGAAAGAAACAGAATTTTCTGGCTGCTTTTGGTTCTAAAGATGATGGATTCAATCTGAAAAGATGAGTAAAGGCGTATTGAACTGATTTCAAATAGATAGGTGGAAAGAAACAGAATTTTCTGGCTGCTTTTGGTTCTAAAGATGATGGATTCAATCTGAAAAGATGAGTAAAGGCGTATTGAACTGATTTAAAATAGATAGGTGGAAAGAATCAGAATTTTCTGGCTGCATTTGGTTCTGAAGATGATAGACTCGATCCGAAATGATAGGTTAAGGTAAACTGAACTTATTTCGAGTAGATGGGTTGAAAGATACAGATTTTTCTAGCTAAATATGGTTCTAAAGATGATGAATTCTATCTTTATTGATGGGTTTGGGTGTATTGAACTGATATCAAATAGATAGGTGGAAAGAATAAGAATTTTCTGGCTGCTTTTGGTTCTGAAGATGATGGATTCAATCTGAAAAGATGGGTTAAGGCTTATTGAACTGATTTCAAATAGATAGGTGGAAAGAAACAGAATTTTCTGGCTGCTTTTGGTTCTAAAGATGATGGATTCAATCTGAAAAGATGAGTAAAGGCGTATTGAACTGATTTAAAATAGATAGGTGGAAAGAATCAGAATTTTCTGGCTGCATTTGGTTCTGAAGATGATAGACTCGATCCGAAATGATAGGTTAAGGTAAACTGAACTTATTTCGAGTAGATGGGTTGAAAGATACAGATTTTTCTAGCTAAATATGGTTCTAAAGATGATGAATTATAACTTAATTGATGGGTTTGGGTGTATTGAACTGATATCAAATAGATAGGTGGAAAGAATAAGAATTTTCTGGCTGCTTTTGGTTCTGAAGATGATGGATTCAATCTGAAAAGATGAGTAAAGGCGTATTGAACTGATTTCAAATAGATAGGTGGAAAGAAACAGAATTTTCTGGCTGCTTTTGGTTCAAAAGATGATGGATTCAATCTGAAAAGATGAGTAAAGGCGTATTGAACTGATTTCAAATAGATAGGTGGAAAGAAACAGAATTTTCTGGCTGCTTTTGGTTCTAAAGATGATGGATTCAATCTGAAAAGATGAGTAAAGGCGTATTGAACTGATTTAAAATAGATAGGTGGAAAGAATCAGAATTTTCTGGCTGCATTTGGTTCTGAAGATGATAGACTCGATCCGAAATGATAGGTTAAGGTAAACTGAACTTATTTCGAGTAGATGGGGTGAAAGATACAGATTTTTCTAGCTAAATATGGTTCTAAAGATGATGAATTCTATCTTAATTGATGGGTTTGGGTGTATTGAACTGATATCAAATAGATAGGTGGAAAGAATAAGAATTTTCTGGCTGCTTTTGGTTCTGAAGATGATGGATTCAATCTGAAAAGATGAGTAAAGGCGTATTGAACTGATTTCAAATAGATAGGTGGAAAGAAACAGAATTTTCTGGCTGCTTTTGGTTCTAAAGATGATGGATTCAATCTGAAAAGATGGGTTAAGGCTTATTGAACTGATTTCAAATAGATAGGTGGAAAGAAACAGAATTTTCTGGCTGCTTTTGGTTCTAAAGATGATGGATTCAATCTGAAAAGATGGGTTAAGGCTTATTGAACTGATTTAAAATAGATAGGTGGAAAGAAACCGAATTTTCTGGCTGCTTTTGTTTCTAAAGATGATGGATCAATGTGAAAAGATGGGTTAAGGCGTATTGAACTGATTTCAAATAGATAGGTGGAAAGAAACAGAATTTTCTGGCTGCTTTTGGTTCTAAAGATGATGGATTCAATCTGAAAAGATGGGTTAAGGCTTATTGAACTGATTTAAAATAGATAGGTGGAAAGAATCAGAATTTTCTGGCTGCTTTTGGTTCTGAAGATGATGGATTCAATCTGAAAAGATGGGTTAAGGCGTATTGAACTGATTTCAAATAGATAGGTGGAAAGAAACCGAATTTTCTGGCTGCTTTTGTTTCTAAAGATGATGGATCAATGTGAAAAGATGGGTTAAGGCGTATTGAACTGATTTCAAATAGATAGGTGGAAAGAAACAGAATTTTCTGGCTGCTTTTGGTTCTAAAGATGATGGATTCAATCTGAAAAGATGGGTTAAGGCTTATTGAACTGATTTCAAATAGATAGGTGGAAAGAAACAGAATTTTCTGGCTGCATTTGGTCCTGAAGATGATAGACTCGATCCGAAATGATAGGTTAAGGTAAACTGAACTTATTTCGAGTAGATGGGTTGAAAGATACAGATTTTTCTAGCTAAATATGGTTCTAAAGATGATGAATTATAACTCAATTGATGGGTTTGGGTGTATTGAACTGATATCAAATAGATAGGTGGAAAGAATAAGAATTTTCTGGCTGCTTTTGGTTCTGAAGATGATGGATTCAATCTGAAAAGATGAGTAAAGGCGTATTGAACTGATTTCAAATAGATAGGTGGAAAGAAACAGAATTTTCTGGCTGCTTTTGGTTCTAAAGATGATGGATTCAATCTGAAAAGATGGGTTAAGGCTTATTGAACTGATTTCAAATAGATAGGTGGAAAGAATCAGAATTTTCTGGCTGCATTTGGTTCTGAAGATGATAGACTCGATCCGAAATGATAGGTTAAGGTAAACTGAACTTATTTCGAGTAGATGGGTTGAAAGATACAGATTTTTCTAGCTAAATATGGTTCTAAAGATGATGAATTCTATCTTAATTGATGGGTTTGGGTGTATTGAACTGATATCAAATAGATAGGTGGAAAGAATAAGAATTTTCTGGCTGCTTTTGGTTCTGAAGATGATGGATTCAATCTGAAAAGATGAGTAAAGGCGTATTGAACTGATTTCAAATAGATAGGTGGAAAGAAACCGAATTTTCTGGCTGCTTTTGGTTCTGAAGATGATGGATTCAATCTGAAAAGATGAGTAAAGGCGTATTGAACTGATTTCAAATAGATAGGTGGAAAGAAACAGAATTTTCTGGCTGCTTTTGGTTCTAAAGATGATGGATTCAATCTGAAAAGATGAGTAAAGGCGTATTGAACTGATTTCAAATAGATAGGTGGAAAGAAACAGAATTTTCTGGCTGCTTTTGGTTCTAAAGATGATGGATTCAATCTGAAAAGATGAGTAAAGGCGTATTGAACTGATTTAAAATAGATAGGTGGAAAGAATCAGAATTTTCTGGCTGCATTTGGTTCTGAAGATGATAGACTCGATCCGAAATGATAGGTTAAGGTAAACTGAACTTATTTCGAGTAGATGGGTTGAAAGATACAGATTTTTCTAGCTAAATATGGTTCTAAAGATGATGAATTCTATCTTAATTGATGGGTTTGGGTGTATTGAACTGATATCAAATAGATAGGTGGAAAGAATAAGAATTTTCTGGCTGCTTTTGGTTCTGAAGATGATGGATTCAATCTGAAAAGATGAGTAAAGGCGTATTGAACTGATTTCAAATAGATAGGTGGAAAGAAACAGAATTTTCTGGCTGCTTTTGGTTCTAAAGATGATGGATTCAATCTGAAAAGATGAGTAAAGGCGTATTGAACTGATTTCAAATAGATAGGTGGAAAGAAACAGAATTTTCTGGCTGCATTTGGTTCTAAAGATGATGGATTCAATCTGAAAAGATGAGTAAAGGCGTATTGAACTGATTTAAAATAGATAGGTGGAAAGAATCAGAATTTTCTGGCTGCATTTGGTTCTGAAGATGATAGACTCGATCCGAAATGATAGGTTAAGGTAAACTGAACTTATTTCGAGTAGATGGGTTGAAAGATACATATTTTTCTAGCTAAATATGGTTCTAAAGATGATGAATTCTATCTTAATTGATGGGTTTGGGTGTATTGAACTGATATCAAATAGATAGGTGGAAAGAATAAGAATTTTCTGGCTGCATTTGGTTCTAAAGATGATGGATTCAATCTGAAAAGATGGGTTAAGGCGTATTGAACTGATTTCAAATAGATAGGTGGAAAGAAACCGAATTTTCTGGCTGCTTTTGTTTCTAAAGATGATGGATCAATGTGAAAAGATGGGTTAAGGCGTATTGAACTGATTTCAAATAGATAGGTGGAAAGAAACAGAATTTTCTGGCTGCTTTTGGTTCTAAAGATGATGGATTCAATCTGAAAAGATGGGTTAAGGCTTATTGAACTGATTTCAAATAGAAAGGTGGAAAGAATCAGAATTTTCTGGCTGCATTTGGTCCTGAAGATGATAGACTCGATCCGAAATGATAGGTTAAGGTAAACTGAACTTATTTCGAGTAGATGGGTTGAAAGATTCAGATTTTTCTAGCTAAATATGGTTCTAAAGATGATGAATTCTATCTTAATTGATGGGTTTGGGTGTATTGAACTGATATCAAATAGATAGGTGGAAAGAATAAGAATTTTCTGGCTGCTTTTGGTTCTGAAGATGATGGATTCAATCTGAAAAGATGGGTTAAGGCTTATTGAACTGATTTCAAATAGATAGGTGGAAAGAATCAGAATTTTCTGGCTGCATTTGGTTCTGAAGATGATAGACTCGATCCGAAATGATAGGTTAAGGTAAACTGAACTTATTTCGAGTAGATGGGTTGAAAGATACAGATTTTTCTAGCTAAATATGGTTCTAAAGATGATGAATTATAACTTAATTGATGGGTTTGGGTGTATTGAACTGATATCAAATAGATAGGTGGAAAGAATAAGAATTTTCTGGCTGCTTTTGGTTCTGAAGATGATGGATTCAATCTGAAAAGATGAGTAAAGGCGTATTGAACTGATTTCAAATAGATAGGTGGAAAGAAACAGAATTTTCTGGCTGCTTTTGGTTCTAAAGATGATGGATTCAATCTGAAAAGATGGGTTAAGGCTTATTGAACTGATTTAAAATAGATAGGTGGAAAGAATCAGAATTTTCTGGCTGCTTTTGGTTCTGAAGATGATGGATTCAATCTGAAAAGATGGGTTAAGGCGTATTGAACTGATTTCAAATAGATAGGTGGAAAGAAACCGAATTTTCTGGCTGCTTTTGTTTCTAAAGATGATGGATCAATGTGAAAAGATGGGTTAAGGCGTATTGAACTGATTTCAAATAGATAGGTGGAAAGAAACAGAATTTTCTGGCTGCTTTTGGTTCTAAAGATGATGGATTCAATCTGAAAAGATGGGTTAAGGCTTATTGAACTGATTTCAAATAGAAAGGTGGAAAGAATCAGAATTTTCTGGCTGCATTTGGTCCTGAAGATGATAGACTCGATCCGAAATGATAGGTTAAGGTAAACTGAACTTATTTCGAGTAGATGGGTTGAAAGATTCAGATTTTTCTAGCTAAATATGGTTCTAAAGATGATGAATTCTATCTTAATTGATGGGTTTGGGTGTATTGAACTGATATCAAATAGATAGGTGGAAAGAATAAGAATTTTCTGGCTGCTTTTGGTTCTGAAGATGATGGATTCAATCTGAAAAGATGAGTAAAGGCGTATTGAACTGATTTCAAATAGATAGGTGGAAAGAAACCGAATTTTCTGGCTGCTTTTGGTTCTGAAGATGATGGATTCAATCTGAAAAGATGAGTAAAGGCGTATTGAACTGATTTCAAATAGATAGGTGGAAAGAAACAGAATTTTCTGGCTGCTTTTGGTTCTAAAGATGATGGATTCAATCTGAAAAGATGAGTAAAGGCGTATTGAACTGATTTAAAATAGATAGGTGGAAAGAATCAGAATTTTCTGGCTGCATTTGGTTCTGAAGATGATAGACTCGATCCGAAATGATAGGTTAAGGTAAACTGAACTTATTTCGAGTAGATGGGTTGAAAGATACAGATTTTTCTAGCTAAATATGGTTCTAAAGATGATGAATTCTATCTTAATTGATGGGTTTGGGTGTATTGAACTGATATCAAATAGATAGGTGGAAAGAATAAGAATTTTCTGGCTGCTTTTGGTTCTGAAGATGATGGATTCAATCTGAAAAGATGAGTAAAGGCGTATTGAACTGATTTCAAATAGATAGGTGGAAAGAAACAGAATTTTCTGGCTGCTTTTGGTTCTAAAGATGATGGATTCAATCTGAAAAGATGAGTAAAGGCGTATTGAACTGATTTCAAATAGATAGGTGGAAAGAAACAGAATTTTCTGGCTGCTTTTGGTTCTAAAGATGATGGATTCAATCTGAAAAGATGAGTAAAGGCGTATTGAACTGATTTAAAATAGATAGGTGGAAAGAATCAGAATTTTCTGGCTGCATTTGGTTCTGAAGATGATAGACTCGATCCGAAATGATAGGTTAAGGTAAACTGAACTTATTTCGAGTAGATGGGTTGAAAGATACAGATTTTTCTAGCTAAATATGGTTCTAAAGATGATGAATTCTATCTTAATTGATGGGTTTGGGTGTATTGAACTGATATCAAATAGATAGGTGGAAAGAATAAGAATTTTCTGGCTGCTTTTGGTTCTGAAGATGATGGATTCAATCTGAAAAGATGAGTAAAGGCGTATTGAACTGATTTCAAATAGATAGGTGGAAAGAAACAGAATTTTCTGGCTGCTTTTGGTTCTAAAGATGATGGATTCAATCTGAAAAGATGGGTTAAGGCTTATTGAACTGATTTCAAATAGAAAGGTGGAAAGAATCAGAATTTTCTGGCTGCATTTGGTCCTGAAGATGATAGACTCGATCCGAAATGATAGGTTAAGGTAAACTGAACTTATTTCGAGTAGATGGGTTGAAAGATTCAGATTTTTCTAGCTAAATATGGTTCTAAAGATGATGAATTCTATCTTAATTGATGGGTTTGGGTGTATTGAACTGATATCAAATAGATAGGTGGAAAGAATAAGAATTTTCTGGCTGCTTTTGGTTCTGAAGATGATGGATTCAATCTGAAAAGATGGGTTAAGGCTTATTGAACTGATTTCAAATAGATAGGTGGAAAGAATCAGAATTTTCTGGCTGCATTTGGTTCTGAAGATGATAGACTCGATCCGAAATGATAGGTTAAGGTAAACTGAACTTATTTCGAGTAGATGGGTTGAAAGATACAGATTTTTCTAGCTAAATATGGTTCTAAAGATGATGAATTATAACTTAATTGATGGGTTTGGGTGTATTGAACTGATATCAAATAGATAGGTGGAAAGAATAAGAATTTTCTGGCTGCTTTTGGTTCTGAAGATGATGGATTCAATCTGAAAAGATGAGTAAAGGCGTATTGAACTGATTTCAAATAGATAGGTGGAAAGAAACAGAATTTTCTGGCTGCTTTTGGTTCTAAAGATGATGGATTCAATCTGAAAAGATGGGTTAAGGCTTATTGAACTGATTTAAAATAGATAGGTGGAAAGAATCAGAATTTTCTGGCTGCTTTTGGTTCTGAAGATGATGGATTCAATCTGAAAAGATGGGTTAAGGCGTATTGAACTGATTTCAAATAGATAGGTGGAAAGAAACCGAATTTTCTGGCTGCTTTTGTTTCTAAAGATGATGGATCAATGTGAAAAGATGGGTTAAGGCGTATTGAACTGATTTCAAATAGATAGGTGGAAAGAAACAGAATTTTCTGGCTGCTTTTGGTTCTAAAGATGATGGATTCAATCTGAAAAGATGGGTTAAGGCTTATTGAACTGATTTCAAATAGAAAGGTGGAAAGAATCAGAATTTTCTGGCTGCATTTGGTCCTGAAGATGATAGACTCGATCCGAAATGATAGGTTAAGGTAAACTGAACTTATTTCGAGTAGATGGGTTGAAAGATTCAGATTTTTCTAGCTAAATATGGTTCTAAAGATGATGAATTCTATCTTAATTGATGGGTTTGGGTGTATTGAACTGATATCAAATAGATAGGTGGAAAGAATAAGAATTTTCTGGCTGCTTTTGGTTCTGAAGATGATGGATTCAATCTGAAAAGATGAGTAAAGGCGTATTGAACTGATTTCAAATAGATAGGTGGAAAGAAACCGAATTTTCTGGCTGCTTTTGGTTCTGAAGATGATGGATTCAATCTGAAAAGATGAGTAAAGGCGTATTGAACTGATTTCAAATAGATAGGTGGAAAGAAACAGAATTTTCTGGCTGCTTTTGGTTCTAAAGATGATGGATTCAATCTGAAAAGATGAGTAAAGGCGTATTGAACTGATTTAAAATAGATAGGTGGAAAGAATCAGAATTTTCTGGCTGCATTTGGTTCTGAAGATGATAGACTCGATCCGAAATGATAGGTTAAGGTAAACTGAACTTATTTCGAGTAGATGGGTTGAAAGATACAGATTTTTCTAGCTAAATATGGTTCTAAAGATGATGAATTCTATCTTAATTGATGGGTTTGGGTGTATTGAACTGATATCAAATAGATAGGTGGAAAGAATAAGAATTTTCTGGCTGCTTTTGGTTCTGAAGATGATGGATTCAATCTGAAAAGATGAGTAAAGGCGTATTGAACTGATTTCAAATAGATAGGTGGAAAGAAACAGAATTTTCTGGCTGCTTTTGGTTCTAAAGATGATGGATTCAATCTGAAAAGATGAGTAAAGGCGTATTGAACTGATTTCAAATAGATAGGTGGAAAGAAACAGAATTTTCTGGCTGCTTTTGGTTCTAAAGATGATGGATTCAATCTGAAAAGATGAGTAAAGGCGTATTGAACTGATTTAAAATAGATAGGTGGAAAGAATCAGAATTTTCTGGCTGCATTTGGTTCTGAAGATGATAGACTCGATCCGAAATGATAGGTTAAGGTAAACTGAACTTATTTCGAGTAGATGGGTTGAAAGATACAGATTTTTCTAGCTAAATATGGTTCTAAAGATGATGAATTCTATCTTAATTGATGGGTTTGGGTGTATTGAACTGATATCAAATAGATAGGTGGAAAGAATAAGAATTTTCTGGCTGCTTTTGGTTCTGAAGATGATGGATTCAATCTGAAAAGATGAGTAAAGGCGTATTGAACTGATTTCAAATAGATAGGTGGAAAGAAACAGAATTTTCTGGCTGCTTTTGGTTCTAAAGATGATGGATTCAATCTGAAAAGATGGGTTAAGGCTTATTGAACTGATTTCAAATATATAGGTGGAAAGAAACAGAATTTTCTGGCTGCTTTTGGTTCTAAAGATGATGGATTCAATCTGAAAAGATGGGTTAAGGCTTATTGAACTGATTTAAAATAGATAGGTGGAAAAGATCAGAATTTTCTGGCTGCTTTTGGTTCTGAAGATGATGGATTCAATCTGAAAAGATGGGTTAAGGCGTATTGAACTGATTTCAAATAGATAGGTGGAAAGAAACCGAATTTTCTGGCTGCTTTTGTTTCTAAAGATGATGGATCAATGTGAAAAGATGGGTTAAGGCGTATTGAACTGATTTCAAATAGATAGGTGGAAAGAAACAGAATTTTCTGGCTGCTTTTGGTTCTAAAGATGATGGATTCAATCTGAAAAGATGGGTTAAGGCTTATTGAACTGATTTCAAATAGAAAGGTGGAAAGAATCAGAATTTTCTGGCTGCATTTGGTCCTGAAGATGATAGACTCGATCCGAAATGATAGGTTAAGGTAAACTGAACTTATTTCGAGTAGATGGGTTGAAAGATACAGATTTTTCTAGCTAAATATGGTTCTAAAGATGATGAATTATAACTCAATTGATGGGTTTGGGTGTATTGAACTGATATCAAATAGATAGGTGGAAAGAATAAGAATTTTCTGGCTGCTTTTGGTTCTGAAGATGATGGATTCAATCTGAAAAGATGAGTAAAGGCGTATTGAACTGATTTCAAATAGATAGGTGGAAAGAAACAGAATTTTCTGGCTGCTTTTGGTTCTAAAGATGATGGATTCAATCTGAAAAGATGGGTTAAGGCTTATTGAACTGATTTCAAATAGATAGGTGGAAAGAATCAGAATTTTCTGGCTGCATTTGGTTCTGAAGATGATAGACTCGATCCAAAATGATAGGTTAAGGTAAACTGAACTTATTTCGAGTAGATGGGTTGTAAGATACAGATTTTTCTAGCTAAATATGGTTCTAAAGATGATGAATTCTATCTTAATTGATGGGTTTGGGTGTATTGAACTGATATCAAATAGATAGGTGGAAAGAATAAGAATTTTCTGGCTGCTTTTGGTTCTGAAGATGATGGATTCAATCTGAAAAGATGAGTAAAGGCGTATTGAACTGATTTCAAATAGATAGGTGGAAAGAAACAGAATTTTCTGGCTGCTTTTGGTTCTAAAGATGATGGATTCAATCTGAAAAGATGGGTTAAGGCTTATTGAACTGATTTCAAATAGATAGGTGGAAAGAATCAGAATTTTCTGGCTGCATTTGGTTCTGAAGATGATAGACTCGATCCGAAATGATAGGTTAAGGTAAACTGAACTTATTTCGAGTAGATGGGTTGAAAGATACAGATTTTTCTAGCTAAATATGGTTCTAAAGATGATGAATTCTATCTTAATTGATGGGTTTGGGTGTATTGAACTGATATCAAATAGATAGGTGGAAAGAATAAGAATTTTCTGGCTGCTTTTGGTTCTAAAGATGATGGATTCAATCTGAAAAGATGGGTTAAGGCTTATTGAACTGATTTCAAATAGATAGGTGGAAAGAAACAGAATTTTCTGGCTGCTTTTGGTTCTAAAGATGATGGATTCAATCTGAAAAGATGAGTAAAGGCGTATTGAACTGATTTCAAATAGATAGGTGGAAAGAAACAGAATTTTCTGGCTGCTTTTGGTTCAAAAGATGATGGATTCAATCTGAAAAGATGAGTAAAGGCGTATTGAACTGATTTCAAATAGATAGGTGGAAAGAAACAGAATTTTCTGGCTGCTTTTGGTTCAAAAGATGATGGATTCAATCTGAAAAGATGAGTAAAGGCGTATTGAACTGATTTCAAATAGATAGGTGGAAAGAAACAGAATTTTCTGGCTGCTTTTGGTTATAAAGATGATGGATTCAATCTGAAAAGATGAGTAAAGGCGTATCGAACTGATTTCAAATAGATAGGTGGAAAGAAACAGAATTTTCTGGCTGCTTTTGGTTCTAAAGATGATGGATTCAATCTGAAAAGATGGGTTAAGGCTTATTGAACTGATTTAAAATAGATAGGTGGAAAGAATCAGAATTTTCTGGCTGCTTTTGGTTCTGAAGATGATGGATTCAATCTGAAAAGATGGGTTAAGGCGTATTGAACTGATTTCAAATAGATAGGTGGAAAGAAACAGAATTTTCTGGCTGCTTTTGGTTCTAAAGATGATGGATTCAATCTGAAAAGATGAGTAAAGGCGTATTGAACTGATTTCAAATAGATAGGTGGAAAGAAACAGAATTTTCTGGCTGCTTTTGGTTCTAAAGATGATGGATTCAATCTGAAAAGATGAGTAAAGGCGTATTGAACTGATTTAAAATAGATAGGTGGAAAGAATCAGAATTTTCTGGCTGCATTTGGTTCTGAAGATGATAGACTCGATCCGAAATGATAGGTTAAGGTAAACTGAACTTATTTCGAGTAGATGGGTTGAAAGATACAGATTTTTCTAGCTAAATATGGTTCTAAAGATGATGAATTCTATCTTAATTGATGGGTTTGGGTGTATTGAACTGATATCAAATAGATAGGTGGAAAGAAACCGAATTTTCTGGCTGCTTTTGGTTCTGAAGATGATGGATTCAATCTGAAAAGATGAGTAAAGGCGTATTGAACTGATTTCAAATAGATAGGTGGAAAGAAACAGAATTTTCTGGCTGCTTTTGGTTCTAAAGATGATGGATTCAATCTGAAAAGATGAGTAAAGGCGTATTGAACTGATTTCAAATAGATAGGTGGAAAGAAACAGAATTTTCTGGCTGCTTTTGGTTATAAAGATGATGGATTCAATCTGAAAAGATGGGTTAAGGCTTATTGAACTGATTTAAAATAGATAGGTGGAAAGAATCAGAATTTTCTGGCTGCATTTGGTTCTGAAGATGATAGACTCGATCCGAAATGATAGGTTAAGGTAAACTGAACTTATTTCGAGTAGATGGGTTGAAAGATACAGATTTTTCTAGCTAAATATGGTTCTAAAGATGATGAATTATAACTTAATTGATGGGTTTGGGTGTATTGAACTGATATCAAATAGATAGGTGGAAAGAATAAGAATTTTCTGCCTGCTTTTGGTTCTGAAGATGATGGATTCAATCTGAAAAGATGAGTAAAGGCGTATTGAACTGATTTCAAATAGATAGGTGGAAAGAAACAGAATTTTCTGGCTGCTTTTGGTTCTAAAGATGATGGATTCAATCTGAAAAGATGAGTAAAGGCGTATTGAACTGATTTCAAATAGATAGGTGGAAAGAAACAGAATTTTCTGGCTGCTTTTGGTTCTAAAGATGATGGATTCAATCTGAAAAGATGAGTAAAGGTGTATTGAACTGATTTAAAATAGATAGGTGGAAAGAATCAGAATTTTCTGGCTGCATTTGGTTCTGAAGATGATAGACTCGATCCGAAATGATAGGTTAAGGTAAACTGAACTTATTTCGAGTAGATGGGTTGAAAGATACAGATTTTTCTAGCTAAATATGGTTCTAAAGATGATGAATTCTATCTTTATTGATGGGTTTGGGTGTATTGAACTGATATCAAATAGATAGGTGGAAAGAATAAGAATTTTCTGGCTGCTTTTGGTTCTGAAGATGATGGATTCAATCTGAAAAGATGGGTTAAGGCTTATTGAACTGATTTCAAATAGATAGGTGGAAAGAAACCGAATTTTCTGGCTGCTTTTGGTTCTAAAGATGATGGATTCAATCTGAAAAGATGAGTAAAGGCGTATTGAACTGATTTAAAATAGATAGGTGGAAAGAATCAGAATTTTCTGGCTGCATTTGGTTCTGAAGATGATAGACTCGATCCGAAATGATAGGTTAAGGTAAACTGAACTTATTTCGAGTAGATGGGTTGAAAGATACAGATTTTTCTAGCTAAATATGGTTCTAAAGATGATGAATTATAACTTAATTGATGGGTTTGGGTGTATTGAACTGATATCAAATAGATAGGTGGAAAGAATAAGAATTTTCTGGCTGCTTTTGGTTCTGAAGATGATGGATTCAATCTGAAAAGATGAGTAAAGGCGTATTGAACTGATTTCAAATAGATAGGTGGAAAGAAACAGAATTTTCTGGCTGCTTTTGGTTCAAAAGATGATGGATTCAATCTGAAAAGATGAGTAAAGGCGTATTGAACTGATTTCAAATAGATAGGTGGAAAGAAACAGAATTTTCTGGCTGCTTTTGGTTCTAAAGATGATGGATTCAATCTGAAAAGATGAGTAAAGGCGTATTGAACTGATTTAAAATAGATAGGTGGAAAGAATCAGAATTTTCTGGCTGCATTTGGTTCTGAAGATGATAGACTCGATCCGAAATGATAGGTTAAGGTAAACTGAACTTATTTCGAGTAGATGGGGTGAAAGATACAGATTTTTCT
This sequence comes from Tubulanus polymorphus, assembly GCF_964204645.1. NCBI lineage: Eukaryota > Metazoa > Nemertea > Palaeonemertea > Tubulaniformes > Tubulanidae > Tubulanus > Tubulanus polymorphus. The sequence goes on from NW_027437433.1 coordinate 42,489, forward strand.
AGCTAAATATGGTTCTAAAGATGATGAATTCTATCTTAATTGATGGGTTTGGGTGTATTGAACTGATATCAAATAGATAGGTGGAAAGAATAAGAATTTTCTGGCTGCTTTTGGTTCTGAAGATGATGGATTCAATCTGAAAAGATGAGTAAAGGCGTATTGAACTGATTTCAAATAGATAGGTGGAAAGAAACAGAATTTTCTGGCTGCTTTTGGTTCTAAAGATGATGGATTCAATCTGAAAAGATGGGTTAAGGCTTATTGAACTGATTTCAAATAGATAGGTGGAAAGAAACAGAATTTTCTGGCTGCTTTTGGTTCTAAAGATGATGGATTCAATCTGAAAAGATGGGTTAAGGCTTATTGAACTGATTTAAAATAGATAGGTGGAAAGAATCAGAATTTTCTGGCTGCTTTTGGTTCTGAAGATGATGGATTCAATCTGAAAAGATGGGTTAAGGCGTATTGAACTGATTTCAAATAGATAGGTGGAAAGAAACCGAATTTTCTGGCTGCTTTTGTTTCTAAAGATGATGGATCAATGTGAAAAGATGGGTTAAGGCGTATTGAACTGATTTCAAATAGATAGGTGGAAAGAAACAGAATTTTCTGGCTGCTTTTGGTTCTAAAGATGATGGATTCAATCTGAAAAGATGGGTTAAGGCTTATTGAACTGATTTAAAATAGATAGGTGGAAAGAATCAGAATTTTCTGGCTGCTTTTGGTTCTGAAGATGATGGATTCAATCTGAAAAGATGGGTTAAGGCGTATTGAACTGATTTCAAATAGATAGGTGGAAAGAAACCGAATTTTCTGGCTGCTTTTGTTTCTAAAGATGATGGATCAATGTGAAAAGATGGGTTAAGGCGTATTGAACTGATTTCAAATAGATAGGTGGAAAGAAACAGAATTTTCTGGCTGCTTTTGGTTCTAAAGATGATGGATTCAATCTGAAAAGATGGGTTAAGGCTTATTGAACTGATTTCAAATAGAAAGGTGGTAAGAATCAGAATTTTCTGGCTGCATTTGGTCCTGAAGATGATAGACTCGATCCGAAATGATAGGTTAAGGTAAACTGAACTTATTTCGAGTAGATGGGTTGAAAGATACAGATTTTTCTAGCTAAATATGGTTCTAAAGATGATGAATTATAACTCAATTGATGGGTTTGGGTGTATTGAACTGATATCAAATAGATAGGTGGAAAGAATAAGAATTTTCTGGCTGCTTTTGGTTCTGAAGATGATGGATTCAATCTGAAAAGATGAGTAAAGGCGTATTGAACTGATTTCAAATAGATAGGTGGAAAGAAACAGAATTTTCTGGCTGCTTTTGGTTCTAAAGATGATGGATTCAATCTGAAAAGATGGGTTAAGGCTTATTGAACTGATTTAAAATAGATAGGTGGAAAGAATCAGAATTTTCTGGCTGCATTTGGTTCTGAAGATGATAGACTCGATCCGAAATGATAGGTTAAGGTAAACTGAACTTATTTCGAGTAGATGGGTTGAAAGATACAGATTTTTCTAGCTAAATATGGTTCTAAAGATGATGAATTCTATCTTAATTGATGGGTTTGGGTGTATTGAACTGATATCAAATAGATAGGTGGAAAGAATAAGAATTTTCTGGCTGCTTTTGGTTCTGAAGATGATGGATTCAATCTGAAAAGATGAGTAAAGGCGTATTGAACTGATTTCAAATAGATAGGTGGAAAGAAACCGAATTTTCTGGCTGCTTTTGGTTCTGAAGATGATGGATTCAATCTGAAAAGATGAGTAAAGGCGTATTGAACTGATTTCAAATAGATAGGTGGAAAGAAACAGAATTTTCTGGCTGCTTTTGGTTCTAAAGATGATGGATTCAATCTGAAAAGATGAGTAAAGGCGTATTGAACTGATTTCAAATAGATAGGTGGAAAGAAACAGAATTTTCTGGCTTCTTTTGGTTCTAAAGATGATGGATTCAATCTGAAAAGATGAGTAAAGGCGTATTGAACTGATTTAAAATAGATAGGTGGAAAGAATCAGAATTTTCTGGCTGCATTTGGTTCTGAAGATGATAGACTCGATCCGAAATGATAGGTTAAGGTAAACTGAACTTATTTCGAGTAGATGGGTTGAAAGATACAGATTTTTCTAGCTAAATATGGTTCTAAAGATGATGAATTCTATCTTTATTGATGGGTTTGGGTGTATTGAACTGATATCAAATAGATAGGTGGAAAGAATAAGAATTTTCTGGCTGCTTTTGGTTCTGAAGATGATGGATTCAATCTGAAAAGATGAGTAAAGGCGTATTGAACTGATTTCAAATAGATAGGTGGAAAGAAACAGAATTTTCTGGCTGCTTTTGGTTCTAAAGATGATGGATTCAATCTGAAAAGATGGGTTAAGGCTTATTGAACTGATTTAAAATAGATAGGTGGAAAGAATCAGAATTTTCTGGCTGCTTTTGGTTCTGAAGATGATGGATTCAATCTGAAAAAATGGGTTAAGGCGTATTGAACTGATTTCAAATAGATAGGTGGAAAGAAACCGAATTTTCTGGCCTCTTTTGGTTCTAAAGATGATGGATTCAATCTGAAAAGATGGGTTAAGGCTTATTGAACTGATTTCAAATAGATAGGTGGAAAGAATCAGAATTTTCTGGCTGCATTTGGTTCTGAAGATGATAGACTCGATCCGAAATGATAGGTTAAGGTAAACTGAACTTATTTCGAGTAGATGGGTTGAAAGATACAGATTTTTCTAGCTAAATATGGTTCTAAAGATGATGAATTATAACTTAATTGATGGGTTTGGGTGTATTGAACTGATATCAAATAGATAGGTGGAAAGAATAAGAATTTTCTGGCTGCTTTTGGTTCTGAAGATGATGGATTCAATCTGAAAAGATGAGTAAAGGCGTATTGAACTGATTTCAAATAGATAGGTGGAAAGAAACAGAATTTTCTGGCTGCTTTTGGTTCTAAAGATGATGGATTCAATCTGAAAAGATGGGTTAAGGCGTATTGAACTGATTTCAAATAGATAGGTGGAAAGAAACCGAATTTTCTGGCTGCTTTTGTTTCTAAAGATGATGGATCAATGTGAAAAGATGGGTTAAGGCGTATTGAACTGATTTCAAATAGATAGGTGGAAAGAAACCGAATTTTCTGGCTGCTTTTGGTTCTAAAGATGACGGATTCAATCTGAAAAGATGGGTTAAGGCTTATTGAACTGATTTCAAATAGATAGGTGGAAAGAATCAGAATTTTCTGGCTGCATTTGGTTCTGAAGATGATAGACTCGATCCGAAATGATAGGTTAAGGTAAACTGAACTTATTTCGAGTAGATGGGTTGAAAGATACAGATTTTTCTAGCTAAATATGGTTCTAAAGATGATGAATTATAACTTAATTGATGGGTTTGGGTGTATTGAACTGATATCAAATAGATAGGTGGAAAGAATAAGAATTTTCTGGCTGCTTTTGGTTCTGAAGATGATGGATTCAATCTGAAAAGATGAGTAAAGGCGTATTGAACTGATTTCAAATAGATAGGTGGAAAGAAACAGAATTTTCTGGCTGCTTTTGGTTCTAAAGATGATGGATTCAATCTGAAAAGATGGGTTAAGGCTTATTGAACTGATTTAAAATAGATAGGTGGAAAGAATCAGAATTTTCTGGCTGCTTTTGGTTCTGAAGATGATGGATTCAATCTGAAAAGATGGGTTAAGGCGTATTGAACTGATTTCAAATAGATAGGTGGAAAGAAACCGAATTTTCTGGCTGCTTTTGTTTCTAAAGATGATGGATCAATGTGAAAAGATGGGTTAAGGCGTATTGAACTGATTTCAAATAGATAGGTGGAAAGAAACAGAATTTTCTGGCTGCTTTTGGTTCTAAAGATGATGGATTCAATCTGAAAAGATGGGTTAAGGCTTATTGAACTGATTTCAAATAGAAAGGTGGAAAGAATCAGAATTTTCTGGCTGCATTTGGTCCTGAAGATGATAGACTCGATCCGAAATGATAGGTTAAGGTAAACTGAACTTATTTCGAGTAGATGGGTTGAAAGATTCAGATTTTTCTAGCTAAATATGGTTCTAAAGATGATGAATTCTATCTTAATTGATGGGTTTGGGTGTATTGAACTGATATCAAATAGATAGGTGGAAAGAAACCGAATTTTCTGGCTGCTTTTGGTTCTGAAGATGATGGATTCAATCTGAAAAGATGAGTAAAGGCGTATTGAACTGATTTCAAATAGATAGGTGGAAAGAAACCGAATTTTCTGGCTGCTTTTGGTTCTGAAGATGATGGATTCAATCTGAAAAGATGAGTAAAGGCGTATTGAACTGATTTCAAATAGATAGGTGGAAAGAAACAGAATTTTCTGGCTGCTTTTGGTTCTAAAGATGATGGATTCAATCTGAAAAGATGGGTTAAGGCTTATTGAACTGATTTAAAATAGATAGGTGGAAAGAATCAGAATTTTCTGGCTGCTTTTGGTTCTGAAGATGATGGATTCAATCTGAAAAGATGGGTTAAGGCGTATTGAACTGATTTCAAATAGATAGGTGGAAAGAATCAGAATTTTCTGGCTGCTTTTGGTTCTAAAGATGATGGATTCAATCTGAAAAGATGGGTTAAGGCTTATTGAACTGATTTAAAATAGATAGGTGGAAAGAATAAGAATTTTCTGGCTGCTTTTGGTTCTGAAGATGATGGATTCAATCTGAAAAGATGGGTTAGGGCGTATTGAACTGATTTAAAATAGATAGGTGGAAAGAAACCGAATTTTCTGGCTGCTTTTGGTTCTGAAGATGATGGATTCAATCTGAAAAGATGGGTTAAGGCTTATTGAACTGATTTAAAATAGATAGGTGGAAAGAATCAGAATTTTCTGGCTGCATTTGGTTCTGAAGATGATAGACTCGATCCGAAATGATAGGTTAAGGTAAACTGAACTTATTTCGAGTAGATGGGTTGAAAGATACAGATTTTTCTAGCTAAATATGGTTCTAAAGATGATGAATTCTATCTTAATTGATGGGTTTGGGTGTATTGAACTGATATCAAATAGATAGGTGGAAAGAATAAGAATTTTCTGGCTGCTTTTGGTTCTGAAGATGATGGATTCAATCTGAAAAGTTGAGTAAAGGCGTATTGAACTGATTTCAAATAGATAGGTGGAAAGAAACAGAATTTTCTGGCTGCTTTTGGTTCTAAAGATGATGGATTCAATCTGAAAAGATGGGTTAAGGCTTATTGAACTGATTTCAAATAGATAGGTGGAAAGAATCAGAATTTTCTGGCTGCATTTGGTTCTGAAGATGATAGACTCGATCCGAAATGATAGGTTAAGGTAAACTGAACTTATTTCGAGTAGATGGGTTGAAAGATACAGATTTTTCTAGCTAAATATGGTTCTAAAGATGATGAATTCTATCTTAATTGATGGGTTTGGGTGTATTGAACTGATATCAAATAGATAGGTGGAAAGAATAAGAATTTTCTGGCTGCTTTTGGTTCTGAAGATGATGGATTCAATCTGAAAAGATGAGTAAAGGCGTATTGAACTGATTTCAAATAGATAGGTGGAAAGAAACAGAATTTTCTGGCTGCTTTTGGTTCTAAAGATGATGGATTCAATCTGAAAAGATGGGTTAAGGCTTATTGAACTGATTTAAAATAGATAGGTGGAAAGAAACCGAATTTTCTGGCTGCTTTTGTTTCTAAAGATGATGGATCAATGTGAAAAGATGGGTTAAGGCGTATTGAACTGATTTCAAATAGATAGGTGGAAAGAAACCGAATTTTCTGGCCTCTTTTGGTTCTAAAGATGATGGATTCAATCTGAAAAGATGGGTTAAGGCTTATTGAACTGATTTCAAATAGATAGGTTGAAAGAATCAGAATTTTCTGGCTGCTTTTGGTTCTGAAGATGATAGACTCGATCTGAAATGATGAGTAAAGGCGTATTGAACTGATTTCAAATAGATAGGTGGAAAGAAACAGAATTTTCTGGCTGCTTTTGGTTCTAAAGATGATGGATTCAATCTGAAAAGATGGGTTAAGGCTTATTGAACTGATTTCAAATATATAGGTGGAAAGAAACAGAATTTTCTGGCTGCTTTTGGTTCTAAAGATGATGGATTCAATCTGAAAAGATGGGTTAAGGCTTATTGAACTGATTTAAAATAGATAGGTGGAAAGAATCAGAATTTTCTGGCTGCTTTTGGTTCTGAAGATGATGGATTCAATCTGAAAAGATGGGTTAAGGCGTATTGAACTGATTTCAAATAGATAGGTGGAAAGAAACCGAATTTTCTGGCTGCTTTTGTTTCTAAAGTTGATGGATCAATGTGAAAAGATGGGTTAAGGCGTATTGAACTGATTTCAAATAGATAGGTGGAAAGAAACCGAATTTTCTGGCTGCTTTTGGTTCTAAAGATGACGGATTCAATCTGAAAAGATGGGTTAAGGCTTATTGAACTGATTTCAAATAGATAGGTGGAAAGAATCAGAATTTTCTGGCTGCATTTGGTTCTGAAGATGATAGACTCGATCCGAAATGATAGGTTAAGGTAAACTGAACTTATTTCGAGTAGATGGGTTGAAAGATACAGATTTTTCTAGCTAAATATGGTTCTAAAGATGATGAATTATAACTTAATTGATGGGTTTGGGTGTATTGAACTGATATCAAATAGATAGGTGGAAAGAATAAGAATTTTCTGGCTGCTTTTGGTTCTGAAGATGATGGATTCAATCTGAAAAGATGAGTAAAGGCGTATTGAACTGATTTCAAATAGATAGGTGGAAAGAAACAGAATTTTCTGGCTGCTTTTGGTTCTAAAGATGATGGATTCAATCTGAAAAGATGGGTTAAGGCTTATTGAACTGATTTAAAATAGATAGGTGGAAAGAATCAGAATTTTCTGGCTGCTTTTGGTTCTGAAGATGATGGATTCAATCTGAAAAGATGGGTTAAGGAGTATTGAACTGATTTCAAATAGATAGGTGGAAAGAAACCGATTTTTCTGGCTGCTTTTGTTTCTAAAGATGATGGATCAATGTGAAAAGATGGGTTAAGGCGTATTGAACTGATTTCAAATAGATAGGTGGAAAGAAACAGAATTTTCTGGCTGCTTTTGGTTCTAAAGATGATGGATTCAATCTGAAAAGATGGGTTAAGGCTTATTGAACTGATTTCAAATAGAAAGGTGGAAAGAATCAGAATTTTCTGGCTGCATTTGGTCCTGAAGATGATAGACTCGATCCGAAATGATAGGTTAAGGTAAACTGAACTTATTTCGAGTAGATGGGTTGAAAGATTCAGATTTTTCTAGCTAAATATGGTTCTAAAGATGATGAATTCTATCTTAATTGATGGGTTTGGGTGTATTGAACTGATATCAAATAGATAGGTGGAAAGAAACCGAATTTTCTGGCTGCTTTTGGTTCTGAAGATGATGGATTCAATCTGAAAAGATGAGTAAAGGCGTATTGAACTGATTTCAAATAGATAGGTGGAAAGAAACCGAATTTTCTGGCTGCTTTTGGTTCTGAAGATGATGGATTCAATCTGAAAAGATGAGTAAAGGCGTATTGAACTGATTTCAAATAGATAGGTGGAAAGAAACAGAATTTTCTGGCTGCTTTTGGTTCTAAAGATGATGGATTCAATCTGAAAAGATGGGTTAAGGCTTATTGAACTGATTTAAAATAGATAGGTGGAAAGAATCAGAATTTTCTGGCTGCTTTTGGTTCTGAAGATGATGGATTCAATCTGAAAAGATGGGTTAAGGCGTATTGAACTGATTTCAAATAGATAGGTGGAAAGAATCAGAATTTTCTGGCTGCTTTTGGTTCTAAAGATGATGGATTCAATCTGAAAAGATGGGTTAAGGCTTATTGAACTGATTTAAAATAGATAGGTGGAAAGAATAAGAATTTTCTGGCTGCTTTTGGTTCTGAAGATGATGGATTCAATCTGAAAAGATGGGTTAGGGCGTATTGAACTGATTTAAAATAGATAGGTGGAAAGAAACCGAATTTTCTGGCTGCTTTTGTTTCTAAAGATGATGGATCAATGTGAAAAGATGGGTTAAGGCGTATTGAACTGATTTCAAATAGATAGGTGGAAAGAAACAGAATTTTTCTGGCTGCTTTTGGTTCTAAAGATGATGGATTCAATCTGAAAAGATGAGTAAAGGCGTATTGAACTGATTTAAAATAGATAGGTGGAAAGAATCAGAATTTTCTGGCTGCATTTGGTTCTGAAGATGATAGACTCGATCCGAAATGATAGGTTAAGGTAAACTGAACTTATTTCGAGTAGATGGGTTGAAAGATACAGATTTTTCTAGCTAAATATGGTTCTAAAGATGATGAATTCTATCTTAATTGATGGGTTTGGGTGTATTGAACTGATATCAAATAGATAGGTGGAAAGAATAAGAATTTTCTGGCTGCTTTTGGTTCTGAAGATGATGGATTCAATCTGAAAAGTTGAGTAAAGGCGTATTGAACTGATTTCAAATAGATAGGTGGAAAGAAACAGAATTTTCTGGCTGCTTTTGGTTCTAAAGATGATGGATTCAATCTGAAAAGATGGGTTAAGGCTTATTGAACTGATTTCAAATAGATAGGTGGAAAGAATCAGAATTTTCTGGCTGCATTTGGTTCTGAAGATGATAGACTCGATCCGAAATGATAGGTTAAGGTAAACTGAACTTATTTCGAGTAGATGGGTTGAAAGATACAGATTTTTCTAGCTAAATATGGTTCTAAAGATGATGAATTCTATCTTAATTGATGGGTTTGGGTGTATTGAACTGATATCAAATAGATAGGTGGAAAGAAACCGAATTTTCTGGCTGCTTTTGTTTCTAAAGATGATGGATCAATGTGAAAAGATGGGTTAAGGCGTATTGAACTGATTTCAAATAGATAGGTGGAAAGAAACAGAATTTTTCTGGCTGCTTTTGGTTCTAAAGATGATGGATTCAATCTGAAAAGATGAGTAAAGGCGTATTGAACTGATTTAAAATAGATAGGTGGAAAGAATCAGAATTTTCTGGCTGCATTTGGTTCTGAAGATGATAGACTCGATCCGAAATGATAGGTTAAGGTAAACTGAACTTATTTCGAGTAGATGGGTTGAAAGATACAGATTTTTCTAGCTAAATATGGTTCTAAAGATGATGAATTCTATCTTAATTGATGGGTTTGGGTGTATTGAACTGATATCAAATAGATAGGTGGAAAGAATAAGAATTTTCTGGCTGCTTTTGGTTCTGAAGATGATGGATTCAATCTGAAAAGTTGAGTAAAGGCGTATTGAACTGATTTCAAATAGATAGGTGGAAAGAAACAGAATTTTCTGGCTGCTTTTGGTTCTAAAGATGATGGATTCAATCTGAAAAGATGGGTTAAGGCTTATTGAACTGATTTCAAATAGATAGGTGGAAAGAATCAGAATTTTCTGGCTGCATTTGGTTCTGAAGATGATAGACTCGATCCGAAATGATAGGTTAAGGTAAACTGAACTTATTTCGAGTAGATGGGTTGAAAGATACAGATTTTTCTAGCTAAATATGGTTCTAAAGATGATGAATTCTATCTTAATTGATGGGTTTGGGTGTATTGAACTGATATCAAATAGATAGGTGGAAAGAATAAGAATTTTCTGGCTGCTTTTGGTTCTGAAGATGATGGATTCAATCTGAAAAGATGAGTAAAGGCGTATTGAACTGATTTCAAATAGATAGGTGGAAAGAAACAGAATTTTCTGGCTGCTTTTGGTTCTAAAGATGATGGATTCAATCTGAAAAGATGGGTTAAGGCTTATTGAACTGATTTAAAATAGATAGGTGGAAAGAAACCGAATTTTCTGGCTGCTTTTGTTTCTAAAGATGATGGATCAATGTGAAAAGATGGGTTAAGGCGTATTGAACTGATTTCAAATAGATAGGTGGAAAGAAACAGAATTTTCTGGCTGCTTTTGGTTCTAAAGATGATGGATTCAATCTGAAAAGATGGGTTAAGGCTTATTGAACTGATTTCAAATAGATAGGTTGAAAGAATCAGAATTTTCTGGCTGCTTTTGGTTCTGAAGATGATAGACTCGATCTGAAATGATGAGTAAAGGCGTATTGAACTGATTTCAAATAGATAGGTGGAAAGAAACAGAATTTTCTGGCTGCTTTTGGTTCTAAAGATGATGGATTCAATCTGAAAAGATGGGTTAAGGCTTATTGAACTGATTTCAAATATATAGGTGGAAAGAAACAGAATTTTCTGGCTGCTTTTGGTTCTAAAGATGATGGATTCAATCTGAAAAGATGGGTTAAGGCTTATTGAACTGATTTAAAATAGATAGGTGGAAAGAATCAGAATTTTCTGGCTGCTTTTGGTTCTGAAGATGATGGATTCAATCTGAAAAGATGGGTTAAGGCGTATTGAACTGATTTCAAATAGATAGGTGGAAAGAAACCGAATTTTCTGGCTGCTTTTGTTTCTAAAGTTGATGGATCAATGTGAAAAGATGGGTTAAGGCGTATTGAACTGATTTCAAATAGATAGGTGGAAAGAAACAGAATTTTCTGGCTGCTTTTGGTTCTAAAGATGATGGATTCAATCTGAAAAGATGGGTTAAGGCTTATTGAACTGATTTCAAATAGAAAGGTGGAAAGAATCAGAATTTTCTGGCTGCATTTGGTCCTGAAGATGATAGACTCGATCCGAAATGATAGGTTAAGGTAAACTGAACTTATTTCGAGTAGATGGGTTGAAAGATACAGATTTTTCTAGCTAAATATGGTTCTAAAGATGATGAATTATAACTCAATTGATGGGTTTGGGTGTATTGAACTGATATCAAATAGATAGGTGGAAAGAATAAGAATTTTCTGGCTGCTTTTGGTTCTGAAGATGATGGATTCAATCTGAAAAGATGAGTAAAGGCGTATTGAACTGATTTCAAATAGATAGGTGGAAAGAAACAGAATTTTCTGGCTGCTTTTGGTTCTAAAGATGATGGATTCAATCTGAAAAGATGGGTTAAGGCTTATTGAACTGATTTCAAATAGATAGGTGGAAAGAATCAGAATTTTCTGGCTGCATTTGGTTCTGAAGATGATAGACTCGATCCGAAATGATAGGTTAAGGTAAACTGAACTTATTTCGAGTAGATGGGTTGAAAGATACAGATTTTTCTAGCTAAATATGGTTCTAAAGATGATGAATTCTATCTTAATTGATGGGTTTGGGTGTATTGAACTGATATCAAATAGATAGGTGGAAAGAATAAGAATTTTCTGGCTGCTTTTGGTTCTGAAGATGATGGATTCAATCTGAAAAGATGAGTAAAGGCGTATTGAACTGATTTCAAATAGATAGGTGGAAAGAAACAGAATTTTCTGGCTGCTTTTGGTTCTAAAGATGATGGATTCAATCTGAAAAGATGGGTTAAGGCTTATTGAACTGATTTCAAATATATAGGTGGAAAGAAACAGAATTTTCTGGCTGCTTTTGGTTCTAAAGATGATGGATTCAATCTGAAAAGATGGGTTAAGGCTTATTTAACTGATTTAAAATAGATAGGTGGAAAGAATCAGAATTTTCTGGCTGCTTTTGGTTCTGAAGATGATGGATTCAATCTGAAAAGATGGGTTAAGGCGTATTGAACTGATTTCAAATAGATAGGTGGAAAGAAACCGAATTTTCTGGCTGCTTTTGTTTCTAAAGATGATGGATCAATGTGAAAAGATGGGTTAAGGCGTATTGAACTGATTTCAAATAGATAGGTGGAAAGAAACAGAATTTTCTGGCTGCTTTTGGTTCTAAAGATGATGGATTCAATCTGAAAAGATGGGTTAAGGCTTATTGAACTGATTTCAAATAGAAAGGTGGAAAGAATCAGAATTTTCTGGCTGCATTTGGTCCTGAAGATGATAGACTCGATCCGAAATGATAGGTTAAGGTAAACTGAACTTATTTCGAGTAGATGGGTTGAAAGATACAGATTTTTCTAGCTAAATATGGTTCTTAAGATGATGAATTATAACTCAATTGATGGGTTTGGGTGTATTGAACTGATATCAAATAGATAGGTGGAAAGAATAAGAATTTTCTGGCTGCTTTTGGTTCTGAAGATGATGGATTCAATCTGAAAAGATGAGTAAAGGCGTATTGAACTGATTTCAAATAGATAGGTGGAAAGAAACAGAATTTTCTGGCTGCTTTTGGTTCTAAAGATGATGGATTCAATCTGAAAAGATGGGTTAAGGCTTATTGAACTGATTTCAAATAGATAGGTGGAAAGAATCAGAATTTTCTGGCTGCATTTGGTTCTGAAGATGATAGACTCGATCCGAAATGATAGGTTAAGGTAAACTGAACTTATTTCGAGTAGATGGGTTGTAAGATACAGATTTTTCTAGCTAAATATGGTTCTAAAGATGATGAATTCTATCTTAATTGATGGGTTTGGGTGTATTGAACTGATATCAAATAGATAGGTGGAAAGAATAAGAATTTTCTGGCTGCTTTTGGTTCTGAAGATGATGGATTCAATCTGAAAAGATGAGTAAAGGCGTATTGAACTGATTTCAAATAGATAGGTGGAAAGAAACAGAATTTTCTGGCTGCTTTTGGTTCTAAAGATGATGGATTCAATCTGAAAAGATGGGTTAAGGCTTATTGAACTGATTTCGAATAGATAGGTGGAAAGAATCAGAATTTTCTGGCTGCATTTGGTTCTGAAGATGATAGACTCGATCCGAAATGATAGGTTAAGGTAAACTGAACTTATTTCGAGTAGATGGGTTGAAAGATACAGATTTTTCTAGCTAAATATGGTTCTAAAGATGATGAATTCTATCTTAATTGATGGGTTTGGGTGTATTGAACTGATATCAAATAGATAGGTGGAAAGAATAAGAATTTTCTGGCTGCTTTTGGTTCTGAAGATGATGGATTCAATCTGAAAAGATGAGTAAAGGCGTATTGAACTGATTTCAAATAGATAGGTGGAAAGAAACAGAATTTTCTGGCTGCTTTTGGTTCTAAAGATGATGGATTCAATCTGAAAAGATGGGTTAAGGCTTATTGAACTGATTTCAAATAGATAGGTGGAAAGAAACAGAATTTTCTGGCTGCTTTTGGTTCTAAAGATGATGGATTCAATCTGAAAAGATGAGTAAAGGCGTATTGAACTGATTTCAAATAGATAGGTGGAAAGAAACAGAATTTTCTGGCTGCTTTTGGTTCAAAAGATGATGGATTCAATCTGAAAAGATGAGTAAAGGCGTATTGAACTGATTTCAAATAGATAGGTGGAAAGAAACAGAATTTTCTGGCTGCTTTTGGTTATAAAGATGATGGATTCAATCTGAAAAGATGAGTAAAGGCGTATCGAACTGATTTCAAATAGATAGGTGGAAAGAAACAGAATTTTCTGGCTGCTTTTGGTTCTAAAGATGATGGATTCAATCTGAAAAGATGGGTTAAGGCTTATTGAACTGATTTAAAATAGATAGGTGGAAAGAATCAGAATTTTCTGGCTGCTTTTGGTTCTAAAGATGATGGATTCAATCTGAAAAGATGAGTAAAGGCGTATTGAACTGATTTCAAATAGATAGGTGGAAAGAAACAGAATTTTCTGGCTGCTTTTGGTTCTAAAGATGATGGATTCAATCTTAATTGATGGGTTTGGGTGTATTGAACTGATATCAAATAGATAGGTGGAAAGAATAAGAATTTTCTGGCTGCATTTGGTTCTGAAGATGATAGACTCGATCCGAAATGATAGGTTAAGGTAAACTGAACTTATTTCGAGTAGATGGGTTGAAAGATACAGATTTTTCTAGCTAAATATGGTTCTAAAGATGATGAATTCTATCTTAATTGATGGGTTTGGGTGTATTGAACTGATATCAAATAGATAGGTGGAAAGAATAAGAATTTTCTGGCTGCTTTTGGTTCTGAAGATGATGGATTCAATCTGAAAAGATGAGTAAAGGCGTATTGAACTGATTTCAAATAGATAGGTGGAAAGAAACAGAATTTTCTGGCTGCTTTTGGTTCAAAAGATGATTGATTCAATCTGAAAAGATGAGTAAAGGCGTATTGAACTGATTTCAAATAGATAGGTGGAAAGAAACAGAATTTTCTGGCTGCTTTTGGTTATAAAGATGATGGATTCAATCTGAAAAGATGAGTAAAGGCGTATTGAACTGATTTAAAATATATAGGTGGAAAGAATCAGAATTTTCTGGCTGCATTTGGTTCTGAAGATGATAGACTCGATCCGAAATGATAGGTTAAGGTAAACTGAACTTATTTCGAGTAGATGGGTTGAAAGATACAGATTTTTCTAGCTAAATATGGTTCTAAAGATGATGAATTCTATCTTAATTGATGGGTTTGGGTGTATTGAACTGATATCAAATAGATAGGTGGAAAGAATAAGAATTTTCTGGCTGCTTTTGGTTCTGAAGATGATGGATTCAATCTGAAAAGATGAGTAAAGGCGTATTGAACTGATTTCAAATAGATAGGTGGAAAGAAACAGAATTTTCTGGCTGCTTTTGGTTCTAAAGATGATGGATTCAATCTGAAAAGATGGGTTAAGGCTTATTGAACTGATTTCAAATAGATAGGTGGAAAGAAACAGAATTTTCTGGCTGCTTTTGGTTCTAAAGATGATGGATTCAATCTGAAAAGATGGGTTAAGGCTTATTGAACTGATTTCAAATAGATAGGTGGAAAGAATCAGAATTTTCTGGCTGCATTTGGTTCTGAAGATGATAGACTCGATCCGAAATGATAGGTTAAGGTAAACTGAACTTATTTCGAGTAGATGGGTTGAAAGATACAGATTTTTCTAGCTAAATATGGTTCTAAAGATGATGAATTCTATCTTAATTGATGGGTTTGGGTGTATTGAACTGATATCAAATAGATAGGTGGAAAGAATAAGAATTTTCTGGCTGCTTTTGGTTCTGAAGATGATGGATTCAATCTGAAAAGATGAGTAAAGGCGTATTGAACTGATTTCAAATAGATAGGTGGAAAGAAACCGAATTTTCTGGCTGCTTTTGTTTCTAAAGTTGATGGATCAATGTGAAAAGATGGGTTAAGGCGTATTGAACTGATTTCAAATAGATAGGTGGAAAGAAACAGAATTTTCTGGCTGCTTTTGGTTCTAAAGATGATGGATTCAATCTGAAAAGATGGGTTAAGGCTTATTGAACTGATTTCAAATAGAAAGGTGGAAAGAATCAGTATTTTCTGGCTGCATTTGGTCCTGAAGATGATAGACTCGATCCGAAATGATAGGTTAAGGTAAACTGAACTTATTTCGAGTAGATGGGTTGAAAGATACAGATTTTTCTAGCTAAATATGGTTCTAAAGATGATGAATTATAACTCAATTGATGGGTTTGGGTGTATTGAACTGATATCAAATAGATAGGTGGAAAGAATAAGAATTTTCTGGCTGCTTTTGGTTCTGAAGATGATGGATTCAATCTGAAACGATGAGTAAAGGCGTATTGAACTGATTTCAAATAGATAGGTGGAAAGAAACAGAATTTTCTGGCTGCTTTTGGTTCTAAAGATGATGGATTCAATCTGAAAAGATGGGTTAAGGCTTATTGAACTGATTTCAAATAGATAGGTGGAAAGAATCAGAATTTTCTGGCTGCTTTTGGTTCTAAAGATGATGGATTCAATCTGAAAAGATGAGTAAAGGCGTATTGAACTGATTTAAAATAGATAGGTGGAAAGAAACAGAATTTTCTGGCTGCTTTTGGTTCTAAAGATGATGGATTCAATCTGAAAAGATGAGTAAAGGCGTATTGAACTGATTTAAAATAGATAGGTGGAAAGAATCAGAATTTTCTGGCTGCATTTGGTTCTGAAGATGATAGACTCGATCCGAAATGATAGGTTAAGGTAAACTGAACTTATTTCGAGTAGATGGGTTGAAAGATACATATTTTTCTAGCTAAATATGGTTCTAAAGATGATGAATTCTATCTTAATTGATGGGTTTGGGTGTATTGAACTGATATCAAATAGATAGGTGGAAAGAATAAGAATTTTCTGGCTGCTTTTGGTTCTGAAGATGATGGATTCAATCTGAAAAGATGAGTAAAGGCGTATTGAACTGATTTCAAATAGATAGGTGGAAAGAAACAGAATTTTCTGGCTGCTTTTGGTTCTAAAGATGATGGATTCAATCTGAAAAGATGGGTTAAGGCTTATTGAACTGATTTCAAATAGATAGGTGGAAAGAAACAGAATTTTCTGGCTGTTTTTGGTTCTAAAGATGATGGATTCAATCTGAAAAGATGGGTTAAGGCTTATTGAACTGATTTAAAATAGATAGGTGGAAAGAATCAGAATTTTCTGGCTGCTTTTGGTTCTAAAGATGATGGATTCAATCTGAAAAGATGAGTAAAGGCGTATTGAACTGATTTCAAATAGATAGGTGGAAAGAAACAGAATTTTCTGGCTGCTTTTGGTTCTAAAGATGATGGATTCAATCTTAATTGATGGGTTTGGGTGTATTGAACTGATATCAAATAGATAGGTGGAAAGAATAAGAATTTTCTGGCTGCATTTGGTTCTGAAGATGATAGACTCGATCCGAAATGATAGGTTAAGGTAAACTGAACTTATTTCGAGTAGATGGGTTGAAAGATACAGATTTTTCTAGCTAAATATGGTTCTAAAGATGATGAATTCTATCTTAATTGATGGGTTTGGGTGTATTGAACTGATATCAAATAGATAGGTGGAAAGAATAAGAATTTTCTGGCTGCTTTTGGTTCTGAAGATGATGGATTCAATCTGAAAAGATGAGTAAAGGCGTATTGAACTGATTTCAAATAGATAGGTGGAAAGAAACAGAATTTTCTGGCTGCTTTTGGTTCAAAAGATGATTGATTCAATCTGAAAAGATGAGTAAAGGCGTATTGAACTGATTTCAAATAGATAGGTGGAAAGAAACAGAATTTTCTGGCTGCTTTTGGTTATAAAGATGATGGATTCAATCTGAAAAGATGAGTAAAGGCGTATTGAACTGATTTAAAATATATAGGTGGAAAGAATCAGAATTTTCTGGCTGCATTTGGTTCTGAAGATGATAGACTCGATCCGAAATGATAGGTTAAGGTAAACTGAACTTATTTCGAGTAGATGGGTTGAAAGATACAGATTTTTCTAGCTAAATATGGTTCTAAAGATGATGAATTCTATCTTAATTGATGGGTTTGGGTGTATTGAACTGATATCAAATAGATAGGTGGAAAGAATAAGAATTTTCTGGCTGCTTTTGGTTCTGAAGATGATGGATTCAATCTGAAAAGATGAGTAAAGGCGTATTGAACTGATTTCAAATAGATAGGTGGAAAGAAACAGAATTTTCTGGCTGCTTTTGGTTCTAAAGATGATGGATTCAATCTGAAAAGATGGGTTAAGGCTTATTGAACTGATTTCAAATAGATAGGTGGAAAGAAACAGAATTTTCTGGCTGCTTTTGGTTCTAAAGATGATGGATTCAATCTGAAAAGATGGGTTAAGGCTTATTGAACTGATTTCAAATAGATAGGTGGAAAGAATCAGAATTTTCTGGCTGCATTTGGTTCTGAAGATGATAGACTCGATCCGAAATGATAGGTTAAGGTAAACTGAACTTATTTCGAGTAGATGGGTTGAAAGATACAGATTTTTCTAGCTAAATATGGTTCTAAAGATGATGAATTCTATCTTAATTGATGGGTTTGGGTGTATTGAACTGATATCAAATAGATAGGTGGAAAGAATAAGAATTTTCTGGCTGCTTTTGGTTCTGAAGATGATGGATTCAATCTGAAAAGATGAGTAAAGGCGTATTGAACTGATTTCAAATAGATAGGTGGAAAGAAACCGAATTTTCTGGCTGCTTTTGTTTCTAAAGTTGATGGATCAATGTGAAAAGATGGGTTAAGGCGTATTGAACTGATTTCAAATAGATAGGTGGAAAGAAACAGAATTTTCTGGCTGCTTTTGGTTCTAAAGATGATGGATTCAATCTGAAAAGATGGGTTAAGGCTTATTGAACTGATTTCAAATAGAAAGGTGGAAAGAATCAGTATTTTCTGGCTGCATTTGGTCCTGAAGATGATAGACTCGATCCGAAATGATAGGTTAAGGTAAACTGAACTTATTTCGAGTAGATGGGTTGAAAGATACAGATTTTTCTAGCTAAATATGGTTCTAAAGATGATGAATTATAACTCAATTGATGGGTTTGGGTGTATTGAACTGATATCAAATAGATAGGTGGAAAGAATAAGAATTTTCTGGCTGCTTTTGGTTCTGAAGATGATGGATTCAATCTGAAACGATGAGTAAAGGCGTATTGAACTGATTTCAAATAGATAGGTGGAAAGAAACAGAATTTTCTGGCTGCTTTTGGTTCTAAAGATGATGGATTCAATCTGAAAAGATGGGTTAAGGCTTATTGAACTGATTTCAAATAGATAGGTGGAAAGAATCAGAATTTTCTGGCTGCTTTTGGTTCTAAAGATGATGGATTCAATCTGAAAAGATGAGTAAAGGCGTATTGAACTGATTTAAAATAGATAGGTGGAAAGAAACAGAATTTTCTGGCTGCTTTTGGTTCTAAAGATGATGGATTCAATCTGAAAAGATGAGTAAAGGCGTATTGAACTGATTTAAAATAGATAGGTGGAAAGAATCAGAATTTTCTGGCTGCATTTGGTTCTGAAGATGATAGACTCGATCCGAAATGATAGGTTAAGGTAAACTGAACTTATTTCGAGTAGATGGGTTGAAAGATACATATTTTTCTAGCTAAATATGGTTCTAAAGATGATGAATTCTATCTTAATTGATGGGTTTGGGTGTATTGAACTGATATCAAATAGATAGGTGGAAAGAATAAGAATTTTCTGGCTGCTTTTGGTTCTGAAGATGATGGATTCAATCTGAAAAGATGAGTAAAGGCGTATTGAACTGATTTCAAATAGATAGGTGGAAAGAAACAGAATTTTCTGGCTGCTTTTGGTTCTAAAGATGATGGATTCAATCTGAAAAGATGGGTTAAGGCTTATTGAACTGATTTCAAATAGATAGGTGGAAAGAAACAGAATTTTCTGGCTGTTTTTGGTTCTAAAGATGATGGATTCAATCTGAAAAGATGGGTTAAGGCTTATTGAACTGATTTCAAATAGATAGGTGGAAAGAATCAGAATTTTCTGGCTGCATTTGGTTCTGAAGATGATAGACTCGATCCGAAATGATAGGTTAAGGTAAACTGAACTTATTTCGAGTAGATGGGTTGAAAGATACAGATTTTTCTAGCTAAATATGGTTCTAAAGATGATGAATTATAACTCAATTGATGGGTTTGGGTGTATTGAACTGATATCAAATAGATAGGTGGAAAGAATAAGAATTTTCTGGCTGCTTTTGGTTCTGAAGATGATGGATTCAATCTGAAAAGATGAGTAAAGGCGTATTGAACTGATTTCAAATAGATAGGTGGAAAGAAACAGAATTTTCTGGCTGCTTTTGGTTCTAAAGATGATGGATTCAATCTGAAAAGATGGGTTAAGGCTTATTGAACTGATTTCAAATAGATAGGTGGAAAGAATCAGAATTTTCTGGCTGCATTTGGTTCTGAAGATGATAGACTCGATCCGAAATGATAGGTTAAGGTAAACTGAACTTATTTCGAGTAGATGGGTTGAAAGATACAGATTTTTCTAGCTAAATATGGTTCTAAAGATGATGAATTCTATCTTAATTGATGGGTTTGGGTGTATTGAACTGATATCAAATAGATAGGTGGAAAGAATAAGAATTTTCTGGCTGCTTTTGGTTCTGAAGATGATGGATTCAATCTGAAAAGATGAGTAAAGGCGTATTGAACTGATTTCAAATAGATAGGTGGAAAGAAACAGAATTTTCTGGCTGCTTTTAGTTCTAAAGATGATGGATTCAATCTGAAAAGATGGGTTAAGGCTTATTGAACTGATTTCAAATAGATAGGTGGAAAGAATCAGAATTTTCTGGCTGCATTTGGTTCTGAAGATGATAGACTCGATCCGAAATGATAGGTTAAGGTAAACTGAACTTATTTCGAGTAGATGGGTTGAAAGATACAGATTTTTCTAGCTAAATATGGTTCTAAAGATGATGAATTATAACTTAATTGATGGGTTTGGGTGTATTGAACTGATATCAAATAGATAGGTGGAAAGAATAAGAATTTTCTGGCTGCTTTTGGTTCTGAAGATGATGGATTCAATCTGAAAAGATGAGTAAAGGCGTATTGAACTGATTTCAAATAGATAGGTGGAAAGAATCAGAATTTTCTGGCTGCATTTGGTTCTGAAGATGATAGACTCGATCCGAAATGATAGGTTAAGGTAAACTGAACTTATTTCGAGTAGATGGGGTGAAAGATACAGATTTTTCTAGCTAAATATGGTTCTAAAGATGATGAATTCTATCTTAATTGATGGGTTTGGGTGTATTGAACTGATATCAAATAGATAGGTGGAAAGAATAAGAATTTTCTGGCTGCTTTTGGTTCTGAAGATGATGGATTCAATCTGAAAAGATGAGTAAAGGCGTATTGAACTGATTTCAAATAGATAGGTGGAAAGAAACAGAATTTTCTGGCTGCTTTTGGTTCTAAAGATGATGGATTCAATCTGAAAAGATGGGTTAAGGCTTATTGAACTGATTTCAAATAGATAGGTGGAAAGAAACAGAATTTTCTGGCTGCTTTTGGTTCTAAAGATGATGGATTCAATCTGAAAAGATGGGTTAAGGCTTATTGAACTGATTTAAAATAGATAGGTGGAAAGAATCAGAATTTTCTGGCTGCTTTTGGTTCTGAAGATGATGGATTCAATCTGAAAAGATGGGTTAAGGCGTATTGAACTGATTTCAAATAGATAGGTGGAAAGAAACCGAATTTTCTTGCTGCTTTTGTTTCTAAAGATGATGGATCAATGTGAAAAGATGGGTTAAGGCGTATTGAACTGATTTCAAATAGATAGGTGGAAAGAAACAGAATTTTCTGGCTGCTTTTGGTTCTAAAGATGATGGATTCAATCTGAAAAGATGGGTTAAGGCTTATTGAACTGATTTCAAATAGAAAGGTGGAAAGAATCAGAATTTTCTGGCTGCATTTGGTCCTGAAGATGATAGACTCGATCCGAAATGATAGGTTAAGGTAAACTGAACTTATTTCGAGTAGATGGGTTGAAAGATACAGATTTTTCTAGCTAAATATGGTTCTAAAGATGATGAATTCTATCTTAATTGATGGGTTTGGGTGTATTGAACTGATATCAAATAGATAGGTGGAAAGAATAAGAATTTTCTGGCTGCTTTTGGTTCTGAAGATGATGGATTCAATCTGAAAAGATGAGTAAAGGCGTATTGAACTGATTTCAAATAGATAGGTGGAAAGAAACAGAATTTTCTGGCTGCTTTTAGTTCTAAAGATGATGGATTCAATCTGAAAAGATGGGTTAAGGCTTATTGAACTGATTTCAAATAGATAGGTGGAAAGAATCAGAATTTTCTGGCTGCATTTGGTTCTGAAGATGATAGACTCGATCCGAAATGATAGGTTAAGGTAAACTGAACTTATTTCGAGTAGATGGGTTGAAAGATACAGATTTTTCTAGCTAAATATGGTTCTAAAGATGATGAATTATAACTTAATTGATGGGTTTGGGTGTATTGAACTGATATCAAATAGATAGGTGGAAAGAATAAGAATTTTCTGGCTGCTTTTGGTTCTGAAGATGATGGATTCAATCTGAAAAGATGAGTAAAGGCGTATTGAACTGATTTCAAATAGATAGGTGGAAAGAAACAGAATTTTCTGGCTGCTTTTGGTTCTAAAGATGATGGATTCAATCTGAAAAGATGGGTTAAGGCTTATTGAACTGATTTCAAATAGATAGGTGGAAAGAATCAGAATTTTCTAGCTAAATATGGTTCTAAAGATGATGAATTCTATCTTAATTGATGGGTTTGGGTGTATTGAACTGATATCAAATAGATAGGTGGAAAGAATAAGAATTTTCTGGCTGCTTTTGGTTCTGAAGATGATGGATTCAATCTGAAAAGATGAGTAAAGGCGTATTGAACTGATTTCAAATAGATAGGTGGAAAGAAACAGAATTTTCTGGCTGCTTTTGGTTCTAAAGATGATGGATTCAATCTGAAAAGATGGGTTAAGGCTTATTGAACTGATTTCAAATAGATAGGTGGAAAGAAACAGAATTTTCTGGCTGCTTTTGGTTCTAAAGATGATGGATTCAATCTGAAAAGATGGGTTAAGGCTTATTGAACTGATTTAAAATAGATAGGTGGAAAGAATCAGAATTTTCTGGCTGCTTTTGGTTCTGAAGATGATGGATTCAATCTGAAAAGATGGGTTAAGGCGTATTGAACTGATTTCAAATAGATAGGTGGAAAGAAACCGAATTTTCTTGCTGCTTTTGTTTCTAAAGATGATGGATCAATGTGAAAAGATGGGTTAAGGCGTATTGAACTGATTTCAAATAGATAGGTGGAAAGAAACAGAATTTTCTGGCTGCTTTTGGTTCTAAAGATGATGGATTCAATCTGAAAAGATGGGTTAAGGCTTATTGAACTGATTTCAAATAGAAAGGTGGAAAGAATCAGAATTTTCTGGCTGCATTTGGTCCTGAAGATGATAGACTCGATCCGAAATGATAGGTTAAGGTAAACTGAACTTATTTCGAGTAGATGGGTTGAAAGATACAGATTTTTCTAGCTAAATATGGTTCTAAAGATGATGAATTATAACTCAATTGATGGGTTTGGGTGTATTGAACTGATATCAAATAGATAGGTGGAAAGAATAAGAATTTTCTGGCTGCTTTTGGTTCTGAAGATGATGGATTCAATCTGAAAAGATGAGTAAAGGCGTATTGAACTGATTTCAAATAGATAGGTGGAAAGAAACATAATTTTCTGGCTGCTTTTGGTTCTAAAGATGATGGATTCAATCTGAAAAGATGGGTTAAGGCTTATTGAACTGATTTCAAATAGATAGGTGGAAAGAATCAGAATTTTCTGGCTGCATTTGGTTCTGAAGATGATAGACTCGATCCGAAATGATAGGTTAAGGTAAACTGAACTTATTTCGAGTAGATGGGTTGAAAGATACAGATTTTTCTAGCTAAATATGGTTCTAAAGATGATGAATTCTATCTTAATTGATGGGTTTGGGTGTATTGAACTGATATCAAATAGATAGGTGGAAAGAATAAGAATTTTCTGGCTGCTTTTGGTTCTGAAGATGATGGATTCAATCTGAAAAGATGAGTAAAGGCGTATTGAACTGATTTCAAATAGATAGGTGGAAAGAAACAGAATTTTCTGGCTGCTTTTGGTTCTAAAGATGATGGATTCAATCTGAAAAGATGGGTTAAGGCTTATTGAACTGATTTCAAATAGAAAGGTGGAAAGAATCAGAATTTTCTGGCTGCATTTGGTCCTGAAGATGATAGACTCGATCCGAAATGATAGGTTAAGGTAAACTGAACTTATTTCGAGTAGATGGGTTGAAAGATACAGATTTTTCTAGCTAAATATGGTTCTAAAGATGATGAATTATAACTCAATTGATGGGTTTGGGTGTATTGAACTGATATCAAATAGATAGGTGGAAAGAATAAGAATTTTCTGGCTGCTTTTGGTTCTGAAGATGATGGATTCAATCTGAAACGATGAGTAAAGGCGTATTGAACTGATTTCAAATAGATAGGTGGAAAGAAACAGAATTTTCTGGCTGCTTTTGGTTCTAAAGATGATGGATTCAATCTGAAAAGATGGGTTAAGGCTTATTGAACTGATTTCAAATAGATAGGTGGAAAGAATCAGAATTTTCTGGCTGCATTTGGTTCTGAAGATGATAGACTCGATCCGAAATGATAGGTTAAGGTAAACTGAACTTATTTCGAGTAGATGGGTTGAAAGATACAGATTTTTCTAGCTAAATATGGTTCTAAAGATGATGAATTCTATCTTAATTGATGGGTTTGGGTGTATTGAACTGATATCAAATAGATAGGTGGAAAGAATAAGAATTTTCTGGCTGCTTTTGGTTCTGAAGATGATGGATTCAATCTGAAAAGATGAGTAAAGGCGTATTGAACTGATTTCAAATAGATAGGTGGAAAGAAACAGAATTTTCTGGCTGCTTTTAGTTCTAAAGATGATGGATTCAATCTGAAAAGATGGGTTAAGGCTTATTGAACTGATTTCAAATAGATAGGTGGAAAGAATCAGAATTTTCTGGCTGCATTTGGTTCTGAAGATGATAGACTCGATCCGAAATGATAGGTTAAGGTAAACTGAACTTATTTCGAGTAGATGGGTTGAAAGATACAGATTTTTCTAGCTAAATATGGTTCTAAAGATGATGAATTCTATCTTAATTGATGGGTTTGGGTGTATTGAACTGATATCAAATAGATAGGTGGAAAGAATAAGAATTTTCTGGCTGCTTTTGGTTCTGAAGATGATGGATTCAATCTGAAAAGATGAGTAAAGGCGTATTGAACTGATTTCAAATAGATAGGTGGAAAGAAACAGAATTTTCTGGCTGCTTTTGGTTCTAAAGATGATGGATTCAATCTGAAAAGATGGGTTAAGGCTTATTGAACTGATTTCAAATATATAGGTGGAAAGAAACGGAATTTTCTGGCTGCTTTTGGTTCTAAAGATGATGGATTCAATCTGAAAAGATGGGTTAAGGCTTATTGAACTGATTTAAAATAGATAGGTGGAAAGAAACAGAATTTTCTGGCTGCTTTTGGTTCTAGAGATGATGGATTCAATCTGAAAAGATGGGTTAAGGCTTATTGAACTGATTTCAAATATATAGGTGGAAAGAAACAGAATTTTCTGGCTGCTTTTGGTTCTAAAGATGATGGATTCAATCTGAAAAGATGGGTTAAGGCTTATTGAACTGATTTAAAATAGATAGGTGGAAAGAATCAGAATTTTCTGGCTGCTTTTGGTTCTGAAGATGATGGATTCAATCTGAAAAGATGGGTTAAGGCGTATTGAACTGATTTCAAATAGATAGGTGGAAAGAAACAGAATTTTCTGGCTGCTTTTGGTTCTAAAGATGATGGATTCAATCTGAAAAGATGGGTTAAGGCTTATTGAACTGATTTCAAATAGAAAGGTGGAAAGAATCAGAATTTTCTGGCTGCATTTGGTCCTGAAGATGATAGACTCGATCCGAAATGATAGGTTAAGGTAAACTGAACTTATTTCGAGTAGATGGGTTGAAAGATACAGATTTTTCTAGCTAAATATGGTTCTAAAGATGATGAATTATAACTCAATTGATGGGTTTGGGTGTATTGAACTGATATCAAATAGATAGGTGGAAAGAATAAGAATTTTCTGGCTGCTTTTGGTTCTGAAGATGATGGATTCAATCTGAAAAGATGAGTAAAGGCGTATTGAACTGATTTCAAATAGATAGGTGGAAAGAAACAGAATTTTCTGGCTGCTTTTGGTTCTAAAGATGATGGATTCAATCTGAAAAGATGGGTTAAGGCTTATTGAACTGATTTCAAATAGATAGGTGGAAAGAATCAGAATTTTCTGGCTGCATTTGGTTCTGAAGATGATAGACTCGATCCGAAATGATAGGTTAAGGTAAACTGAACTTATTTCGAGTAGATGGGTTGAAAGATACAGATTTTTCTAGCTAAATATGGTTCTAAAGATGATGAATTCTATCTTAATTGATGGGTTTGGGTGTATTGAACTGATATCAAATAGATAGGTGGAAAGAATAAGAATTTTCTGGCTGCTTTTGGTTCTGAAGATGATGGATTCAATCTGAAAAGATGAGTAAAGGCGTATTGAACTGATTTCAAATAGATAGGTGGAAAGAAACAGAATTTTCTGGCTGCTTTTGGTTCTAAAGATGATGGATTCAATCTGAAAAGATGGGTTAAGGCTTATTGAACTGATTTCAAATAGAAAGGTGGAAAGAATCAGAATTTTCTGGCTGCATTTGGTCCTGAAGATGATAGACTCGATCCGAAATGATAGGTTAAGGTAAACTGAACTTATTTCGAGTAGATGGGTTGAAAGATACAGATTTTTCTAGCTAAATATGGTTCTAAAGATGATGAATTATAACTCAATTGATGGGTTTGGGTGTATTGAACTGATATCAAATAGATAGGTGGAAAGAATAAGAATTTTCTGGCTGCTTTTGGTTCTGAAGATGATGGATTCAATCTGAAACGATGAGTAAAGGCGTATTGAACTGATTTCAAATAGATAGGTGGAAAGAAACAGAATTTTCTGGCTGCTTTTGGTTCTAAAGATGATGGATTCAATCTGAAAAGATGGGTTAAGGCTTATTGAACTGATTTCAAATAGATAGGTGGAAAGAATCAGAATTTTCTGGCTGCATTTGGTTCTGAAGATGATAGACTCGATCCGAAATGATAGGTTAAGGTAAACTGAACTTATTTCGAGTAGATGGGTTGAAAGATACAGATTTTTCTAGCTAAATATGGTTCTAAAGATGATGAATTCTATCTTAATTGATGGGTTTGGGTGTATTGAACTGATATCAAATAGATAGGTGGAAAGAATAAGAATTTTCTGGCTGCTTTTGGTTCTGAAGATGATGGATTCAATCTGAAAAGATGAGTAAAGGCGTATTGAACTGATTTCAAATAGATAGGTGGAAAGAAACAGAATTTTCTGGCTGCTTTTAGTTCTAAAGATGATGGATTCAATCTGGAAAGATGGGTTAAGGCTTATTGAACTGATTTCAAATAGATAGGTGGAAAGAATCAGAATTTTCTGGCTGCATTTGGTTCTGAAGATGATAGACTCGATCCGAAATGATAGGTTAAGGTAAACTGAACTTATTTCGAGTAGATGGGTTGAAAGATACAGATTTTTCTAGCTAAATATGGTTCTAAAGATGATGAATTCTATCTTAATTGATGGGTTTGGGTGTATTGAACTGATATCAAATAGATAGGTGGAAAGAATAAGAATTTTCTGGCTGCTTTTGGTTCTGAAGATGATGGATTCAATCTGAAAAGATGAGTAAAGGCGTATTGAACTGATTTCAAATAGATAGGTGGAAAGAAACAGAATTTTCTGGCTGCTTTTGGTTCTAAAGATGATGGATTCAATCTGAAAAGATGGGTTAAGGCTTATTGAACTGATTTCAAATATATAGGTGGAAAGAAACAGAATTTTCTGGCTGCTTTTGGTTCTAAAGATGATGGATTCAATCTGAAAAGATGGGTTAAGGCTTATTGAACTGATTTAAAATAGATAGGTGGAAAGAATCAGAATTTTCTGGCTGCTTTTGGTTCTGAAGATGATGGATTCAATCTGAAAAGATGGGTTAAGGCGTATTGAACTGATTTCAAATAGATAGGTGGAAAGAAACCGAATTTTCTGGCTGCTTTTGTTTCTAAAGTTGATGGATCAATGTGAAAAGATGGGTTAAGGCGTATTGAACTGATTTCAAATAGATAGGTGGAAAGAAACAGAATTTTCTGGCTGCTTTTGGTTCTAAAGATGATGGATTCAATCTGAAAAGATGGGTTAAGGCTTATTGAACTGATTTCAAATAGAAAGGTGGAAAGAATCAGAATTTTCTGGCTGCATTTGGTCCTGAAGATGATAGACTCGATCCGAAATGATAGGTTAAGGTAAACTGAACTTATTTCGAGTAGATGGGTTGAAAGATACAGATTTTTCTAGCTAAATATGGTTCTAAAGATGATGAATTATAACTCAATTGATGGGTTTGGGTGTATTGAACTGATATCAAATAGATAGGTGGAAAGAATAAGAATTTTCTGGCTGCTTTTGGTTCTGAAGATGATGGATTCAATCTGAAAAGATGAGTAAAGGCGTATTGAACTGATTTCAAATAGATAGGTGGAAAGAAACAGAATTTTCTGGCTGCTTTTGGTTCTAAAGATGATGGATTCAATCTGAAAAGATGGGTTAAGGCTTATTGAACTGATTTAAAATAGATAGGTGGAAAGAATCAGAATTTTCTGGCTGCATTTGGTTCTGAAGATGATAGACTCGATCCGAAATGATAGGTTAAGGTAAACTGAACTTATTTCGAGTAGATGGGTTGAAAGATACAGATTTTTCTAGCTAAATATGGTTCTAAAGATGATGAATTCTATCTTAATTGATGGGTTTGGGTGTATTGAACTGATATCAAATAGATAGGTGGAAAGAATAAGAATTTTCTGGCTGCTTTTGGTTCTGAAGATGATGGATTCAATCTGAAAAGATGAGTAAAGGCGTATTGAACTGATTTCAAATAGATAGGTGGAAAGAAACAGAATTTTCTGGCTGCTTTTGGTTCTAAAGATGATGGATTCAATCTGAAAAGATGGGTTAAGGCTTATTGAACTGATTTCAAATAGATAGGTGGAAAGAATCAGAATTTTCTGGCTGCATTTGGTTCTGAAGATGATAGACTCGATCCGAAATGATAGGTTAAGGTAAACTGAACTTATTTCGAGTAGATGGGTTGAAAGATACAGATTTTTCTAGCTAAATATGGTTCTAAAGATGATGAATTATAACTTAATTGATGGGTTTGGGTGTATTGAACTGATATCAAATAGATAGGTGGAAAGAAACCGAATTTTCTGGCTGCTTTTGGTTCTGAAGATGATGGATTCAATCTGAAAAGATGAGTAAAGGCGTATTGAACTGATTTCAAATAGATAGGTGGAAAGAAACAGAATTTTCTGGCTGCTTTTGGTTCTAAAGATGATGGATTCAATCTGAAAAGATGAGTAAAGGCGTATTGAACTGATTTAAAATAGATAGGTGGAAAGAATCAGAATTTTCTGGCTGCATTTGGTTCTGAAGATGATAGACTCGATCCGAAATGATAGGTTAAGGTAAACTGAACTTATTTCGAGTAGATGGGGTGAAAGATACAGATTTTTCTAGCTAAATATGGTTCTAAAGATGATGAATTCTATCTTAATTGATGGGTTTGGGTGTATTGAACTGATATCAAATAGATAGGTGGAAAGAATAAGAATTTTCTGGCTGCTTTTGGTTCTGAAGATGATGGATTCAATCTGAAAAGATGAGTAAAGGCGTATTGAACTGATTTCAAATAGATAGGTGGAAAGAAACAGAATTTTCTGGCTGCTTTTGGTTCTAAAGATGATGGATTCAATCTGAAAAGATGGGTTAAGGCTTATTGAACTGATTTCAAATAGATAGGTGGAAAGAAACAGAATTTTCTGGCTGCTTTTTGTTCTAAAGATGATGGATTCAATCTGAAAAGATGGGTTAAGGCTTATTGAACTGATTTAAAATAGATAGGTGGAAAGAATCAGAATTTTCTGGCTGCTTTTGGTTCTGAAGATGATGGATTCAATCTGAAAAGATGGGTTAAGGCGTATTGAACTGATTTCAAATAGATAGGTGGAAAGAAACCGAATTTTCTTGCTGCTTTTGTTTCTAAAGATGATGGATCAATGTGAAAAGATGGGTTAAGGCGTATTGAACTGATTTCAAATAGATAGGTGGAAAGAAACAGAATTTTCTGGCTGCTTTTGGTTCTAAAGATGATGGATTCAATCTGAAAAGATGGGTTAAGGCTTATTGAACTGATTTAAAATAGATAGGTGGAAAGAATCAGAATTTTCTGGCTGCATTTGGTTCTGAAGATGATAGACTCGATCCGAAATGATAGGTTAAGGTAAACTGAACTTATTTCGAGTAGATGGGTTGAAAGATACAGATTTTTCTAGCTAAATATGGTTCTAAAGATGATGAATTATAACTCAATTGATGGGTTTGGGTGTATTGAACTGATATCAAATAGATAGGTGGAAAGAATAAGAATTTTCTGGCTGCTTTTGGTTCTGAAGATGATGGATTCAATCTGAAAAGATGAGTAAAGGCGTATTGAACTGATTTCAAATAGATAGGTGGAAAGAAACAGAATTTTCTGGCTGCTTTTGGTTCTAAAGATGATGGATTCAATCTGAAAAGATGGGTTAAGGCTTATTGAACTGATTTCAAATAGATAGGTGGAAAGAATCAGAATTTTCTGGCTGCATTTGGTTCTGAAGATGATAGACTCGATCCGAAATGATAGGTTAAGGTAAACTGAACTTATTTCGAGTAGATGGGTTGAAAGATACAGATTTTTCTAGCTAAATATGGTTCTAAAGATGATGAATTCTATCTTAATTGATGGGTTTGGGTGTATTGAACTGATATCAAATAGATAGGTGGAAAGAATAAGAATTTTCTGGCTGCTTTTGGTTCTGAAGATGATGGATTCAATCTGAAAAGATGAGTAAAGGCGTATTGAACTGATTTCAAATAGATAGGTGGAAAGAAACAGAATTTTCTGGCTGCTTTTAGTTCTAAAGATGATGGATTCAATCTGAAAAGATGGGTTAAGGCTTATTGAACTGATTTCAAATAGATAGGTGGAAAGAATCAGAATTTTCTGGCTGCATTTGGTTCTGAAGATGATAGACTCGATCCGAAATGATAGGTTAAGGTAAACTGAACTTATTTCGAGTAGATGGGTTGAAAGATACAGATTTTTCTAGCTAAATATGGTTCTAAAGATGATGAATTATAACTTAATTGATGGGTTTGGGTGTATTGAACTGATATCAAATAGATAGGTGGAAAGAATAAGAATTTTCTGGCTGCTTTTGGTTCTGAAGATGATGGATTCAATCTGAAAAGATGAGTAAAGGCGTATTGAACTGATTTCAAATAGATAGGTGGAAAGAAACAGAATTTTCTGGCTGCTTTTGGTTCTAAAGATGATGGATTCAATCTGAAAAGATGAGTAAAGGCGTATTGAACTGATTTAAAATAGATAGGTGGAAAGAATCAGAATTTTCTGGCTGCATTTGGTTCTGAAGATGATAGACTCGATCCGAAATGATAGGTTAAGGTAAACTGAACTTATTTCGAGTAGATGGGGTGAAAGATACAGATTTTTCTAGCTAAATATGGTTCTAAAGATGATGAATTCTATCTTAATTGATGGGTTTGGGTGTATTGAACTGATATCAAATAGATAGGTGGAAAGAATAAGAATTTTCTGGCTGCTTTTGGTTCTGAAGATGATGGATTCAATCTGAAAAGATGAGTAAAGGCGTATTGAACTGATTTCAAATAGATAGGTGGAAAGAAACCGAATTTTCTGGCTGCTTTTGTTTCTAAAGTTGATGGATCAATGTGAAAAGATGGGTTAAGGCGTATTGAACTGATTTCAAATAGATAGGTGGAAAGAAACAGAATTTTCTGGCTGCTTTTGGTTCTAAAGATGATGGATTCAATCTGAAAAGATGGGTTAAGGCTTATTGAACTGATTTCAAATAGAAAGGTGGAAAGAATCAGAATTTTCTGGCTGCATTTGGTCCTGAAGATGATAGACTCGATCCGAAATGATAGGTTAAGGTAAACTGAACTTATTTCGAGTAGATGGGTTGAAAGATACAGATTTTTCTAGCTAAATATGGTTCTAAAGATGATGAATTATAACTCAATTGATGGGTTTGGGTGTATTGAACTGATATCAAATAGATAGGTGGAAAGAATAAGAATTTTCTGGCTGCTTTTGGTTCTGAAGATGATGGATTCAATCTGAAACGATGAGTAAAGGCGTATTGAACTGATTTCAAATAGATAGGTGGAAAGAAACAGAATTTTCTGGCTGCTTTTGGTTCTAAAGATGATGGATTCAATCTGAAAAGATGGGTTAAGGCTTATTGAACTGATTTCAAATAGATAGGTGGAAAGAATCAGAATTTTCTGGCTGCATTTGGTTCTGAAGATGATATACTCGATCCGAAATGATAGGTTAAGGTAAACTGAACTTATTTCGAGTAGATGGGTTGAAAGATACAGATTTTTCTAGCTAAATATGGTTCTAAAGATGATGAATTCTATCTTAATTGATGGGTTTGGGTGTATTGAACTGATATCAAATAGATAGGTGGAAAGAATAAGAATTTTCTGGCTGCTTTTGGTTCTGAAGATGATGGATTCAATCTGAAAAGATGAGTAAAGGCGTATTGAACTGATTTCAAATAGATAGGTGGAAAGAAACAGAATTTTCTGGCTGCTTTTAGTTCTAAAGATGATGGATTCAATCTGAAAAGATGGGTTAAGGCTTATTGAACTGATTTCAAATAGATAGGTGGAAAGAATCAGAATTTTCTGGCTGCATTTGGTTCTGAAGATGATAGACTCGATCCGAAATGATAGGTTAAGGTAAACTGAACTTATTTCGAGTAGATGGGTTGAAAGATACAGATTTTTCTAGCTAAATATGGTTCTAAAGATGATGAATTATAACTTAATTGATGGGTTTGGGTGTATTGAACTGATATCAAATAGATAGGTGGAAAGAATAAGAATTTTCTGGCTGCTTTTGGTTCTGAAGATGATGGATTCAATCTGAAAAGATGAGTAAAGGCGTATTGAACTGATTTCAAATAGATAGGTGGAAAGAAACAGAATTTTCTGGCTGCTTTTGGTTCTAAAGATGATGGATTCAATCTGAAAAGATGAGTAAAGGCGTATTGAACTGATTTAAAATAGATAGGTGGAAAGAATCAGAATTTTCTGGCTGCATTTGGTTCTGAAGATGATAGACTCGATCCGAAATGATAGGTTAAGGTAAACTGAACTTATTTCGAGTAGATGGGGTGAAAGATACAGATTTTTCTAGCTAAATATGGTTCTAAAGATGATGAATTCTATCTTAATTGATGGGTTTGGGTGTATTGAACTGATATCAAATAGATAGGTGGAAAGAATAAGAATTTTCTGGCTGCTTTTGGTTCTGAAGATGATGGATTCAATCTGAAAAGATGAGTAAAGGCGTATTGAACTGATTTCAAATAGATAGGTGGAAAGAAACAGAATTTTCTGGCTGCTTTTGGTTCTAAAGATGATGGATTCAATCTGAAAAGATGGGTTAAGGCTTATTGAACTGATTTCAAATAGATAGGTGGAAAGAAACAGAATTTTCTGGCTGCTTTTGGTTCTAAAGATGATGGATTCAATCTGAAAAGATGGGTTAAGGCTTATTGAACTGATTTAAAATAGATAGGTGGAAAGAATCAGAATTTTCTGGCTGCTTTTGGTTCTGAAGATGATGGATTCAATCTGAAAAGATGGGTTAAGGCGTATTGAACTGATTTCAAATAGATAGGTGGAAAGAAACCGAATTTTCTTGCTGCTTTTGTTTCTAAAGATGATGGATCAATGTGAAAAGATGGGTTAAGGCGTATTGAACTGATTTCAAATAGATAGGTGGAAAGAAACAGAATTTTCTGGCTGCTTTTGGTTCTAAAGATGATGGATTCAATCTGAAAAGATGAGTAAAGGCGTATTGAACTGATTTAAAATAGATAGGTGGAAAGAATCAGAATTTTCTGGCTGCATTTGGTTCTGAAGATGATAGACTCGATCCGAAATGATAGGTTAAGGTAAACTGAACTTATTTCGAGTAGATGGGTTGAAAGATACAGATTTTTCTAGCTAAATATGGTTCTAAAGATGATGAATTCTATCTCAATTGATGGGTTTGGGTGTATTGAACTGATATCAAATAGATAGGTGGAAAGAATAAGAATTTTCTGGCTGCTTTTGGTTCTGAAGATGATGGATTCAATCTGAAAAGATGAGTAAAGGCGTATTGAACTGATTTCAAATAGATAGGTGGAAAGAAACAGAATTTTCTGGCTGCTTTTGGTTCTAAAGATGATGGATTCAATCTGAAAAGATGGGTTAAGGCTTATTGAACTGATTTCAAATAGATAGGTGGAAAGAAACAGAATTTTCTGGCTGCTTTTGGTTCTAAAGATGATGGATTCAATCTGAAAAGATGGGTTAAGGCTTATTGAACTGATTTAAAATAGATAGGTGGAAAGAATCAGAATTTTCTGGCTGCTTTTGGTTCTGAAGATGATGGATTCAATCTGAAAAGATGGGTTAAGGCGTATTGAACTGATTTCAAATAGATAGGTGGAAAGAAACCGAATTTTCTTGCTGCTTTTGTTTCTAAAGATGATGGATCAATGTGAAAAGATGGGTTAAGGCGTATTGAACTGATTTCAAATAGATAGGTGGAAAGAAACAGAATTTTCTGGCTGCTTTTGGTTCTAAAGATGATGGATTCAATCTGAAAAGATGAGTAAAGGCGTATTGAACTGATTTAAAATAGATAGGTGGAAAGAATCAGAATTTTCTGGCTGCATTTGGTTCTGAAGATGATAGACTCGATCCGAAATGATAGGTTAAGGTAAACTGAACTTATTTCGAGTAGATGGGGTGAAAGATACAGATTTTTCTAGCTAAATATGGTTCTAAAGATGATGAATTCTATCTTAATTGATGGGTTTGGGTGTATTGAACTGATATCAAATAGATAGGTGGAAAGAATAAGAATTTTCTGGCTGCTTTTGGTTCTGAAGATGATGGATTCAATCTGAAAAGATGAGTAAAGGCGTATTGAACTGATTTCAAATAGATAGGTGGAAAGAAACAGAATTTTCTGGCTGCTTTTGGTTCTAAAGATGATGGATTCAATCTGAAAAGATGGGTTAAGGCTTATTGAACTGATTTCAAATAGATAGGTGGAAAGAATCAGAATTTTCTGGCTGCATTTGGTTCTGAAGATGATAGACTCGATCCGAAATGATAGGTTAAGGTAAACTGAACTTATTTCGAGTAGATGGGTTGAAAGATACAGATTTTTCTAGCTAAATATGGTTCTAAAGATGATGAATTATAACTTAATTGATGGGTTTGGGTGTATTGAACTGATATCAAATAGATAGGTGGAAAGAAACCGAATTTTCTGGCTGCTTTTGGTTCTGAAGATGATGGATTCAATCTGAAAAGATGAGTAAAGGCGTATTGAACTGATTTCAAATAGATAGGTGGAAAGAAACAGAATTTTCTGGCTGCTTTTGGTTCTAAAGATGATGGATTCAATCTGAAAAGATGAGTAAAGGCGTATTGAACTGATTTAAAATAGATAGGTGGAAAGAATCAGAATTTTCTGGCTGCATTTGGTTCTGAAGATGATAGACTCGATCCGAAATGATAGGTTAAGGTAAACTGAACTTATTTCGAGTAGATGGGGTGAAAGATACAGATTTTTCTAGCTAAATATGGTTCTAAAGATGATGAATTCTATCTTAATTGATGGGTTTGGGTGTATTGAACTGATATCAAATAGATAGGTGGAAAGAATAAGAATTTTCTGGCTGCTTTTGGTTCTGAAGATGATGGATTCAATCTGAAAAGATGAGTAAAGGCGTATTGAACTGATTTCAAATAGATAGGTGGAAAGAAACAGAATTTTCTGGCTGCTTTTGGTTCTAAAGATGATGGATTCAATCTGAAAAGATGGGTTAAGGCTTATTGAACTGATTTCAAATAGATAGGTGGAAAGAAACAGAATTTTCTGGCTGCTTTTGGTTCTAAAGATGATGGATTCAATCTGAAAAGATGGGTTAAGGCTTATTGAACTGATTTAAAATAGATAGGTGGAAAGAATCAGAATTTTCTGGCTGCTTTTGGTTCTGAAGATGATGGATTCAATCTGAAAAGATGGGTTAAGGCGTATTGAACTGATTTCAAATAGATAGGTGGAAAGAAACCGAATTTTCTTGCTGCTTTTGTTTCTAAAGATGATGGATCAATGTGAAAAGATGGGTTAAGGCGTATTGAACTGATTTCAAATAGATAGGTGGAAAGAAACAGAATTTTCTGGCTGCTTTTGGTTCTAAAGATGATGGATTCAATCTGAAAAGATGGGTTAAGGCTTATTGAACTGATTTAAAATAGATAGGTGGAAAGAATCAGAATTTTCTGGCTGCATTTGGTTCTGAAGATGATAGACTCGATCCGAAATGATAGGTTAAGGTAAACTGAACTTATTTCGAGTAGATGGGTTGAAAGATACAGATTTTTCTAGCTAAATATGGTTCTAAAGATGATGAATTATAACTCAATTGATGGGTTTGGGTGTATTGAACTGATATCAAATAGATAGGTGGAAAGAATAAGAATTTTCTGGCTGCTTTTGGTTCTGAAGATGATGGATTCAATCTGAAACGATGAGTAAAGGCGTATTGAACTGATTTCAAATAGATAGGTGGAAAGAAACAGAATTTTCTGGCTGCTTTTGGTTCTAAAGATGATGGATTCAATCTGAAAAGATGGGTTAAGGCTTATTGAACTGATTTCAAATAGATAGGTGGAAAGAATCAGAATTTTCTGGCTGCATTTGGTTCTGAAGATGATATACTCGATCCGAAATGATAGGTTAAGGTAAACTGAACTTATTTCGAGTAGATGGGTTGAAAGATACAGATTTTTCTAGCTAAATATGGTTCTAAAGATGATGAATTCTATCTTAATTGATGGGTTTGGGTGTATTGAACTGATATCAAATAGATAGGTGGAAAGAATAAGAATTTTCTGGCTGCTTTTGGTTCTGAAGATGATGGATTCAATCTGAAAAGATGAGTAAAGGCGTATTGAACTGATTTCAAATAGATAGGTGGAAAGAAACAGAATTTTCTGGCTGCTTTTAGTTCTAAAGATGATGGATTCAATCTGAAAAGATGGGTTAAGGCTTATTGAACTGATTTCAAATAGATAGGTGGAAAGAATCAGAATTTTCTGGCTGCATTTGGTTCTGAAGATGATAGACTCGATCCGAAATGATAGGTTAAGGTAAACTGAACTTATTTCGAGTAGATGGGTTGAAAGATACAGATTTTTCTAGCTAAATATGGTTCTAAAGATGATGAATTATAACTTAATTGATGGGTTTGGGTGTATTGAACTGATATCAAATAGATAGGTGGAAAGAATAAGAATTTTCTGGCTGCTTTTGGTTCTGAAGATGATGGATTCAATCTGAAAAGATGAGTAAAGGCGTATTGAACTGATTTCAAATAGATAGGTGGAAAGAAACAGAATTTTCTGGCTGCTTTTGGTTCTAAAGATGATGGATTCAATCTGAAAAGATGAGTAAAGGCGTATTGAACTGATTTAAAATAGATAGGTGGAAAGAATCAGAATTTTCTGGCTGCATTTGGTTCTGAAGATGATAGACTCGATCCGAAATGATAGGTTAAGGTAAACTGAACTTATTTCGAGTAGATGGGGTGAAAGATACAGATTTTTCTAGCTAAATATGGTTCTAAAGATGATGAATTCTATCTTAATTGATGGGTTTGGGTGTATTGAACTGATATCAAATAGATAGGTGGAAAGAATAAGAATTTTCTGGCTGCTTTTGGTTCTGAAGATGATGGATTCAATCTGAAAAGATGAGTAAAGGCGTATTGAACTGATTTCAAATAGATAGGTGGAAAGAAACAGAATTTTCTGGCTGCTTTTGGTTCTAAAGATGATGGATTCAATCTGAAAAGATGGGTTAAGGCTTATTGAACTGATTTCAAATAGATAGGTGGAAAGAAACAGAATTTTCTGGCTGCTTTTGGTTCTAAAGATGATGGATTCAATCTGAAAAGATGGGTTAAGGCTTATTGAACTGATTTAAAATAGATAGGTGGAAAGAATCAGAATTTTCTGGCTGCTTTTGGTTCTGAAGATGATGGATTCAATCTGAAAAGATGGGTTAAGGCGTATTGAACTGATTTCAAATAGATAGGTGGAAAGAAACCGAATTTTCTTGCTGCTTTTGTTTCTAAAGATGATGGATCAATGTGAAAAGATGGGTTAAGGCGTATTGAACTGATTTCAAATAGATAGGTGGAAAGAAACAGAATTTTCTGGCTGCTTTTGGTTCTAAAGATGATGGATTCAATCTGAAAAGATGAGTAAAGGCGTATTGAACTGATTTAAAATAGATAGGTGGAAAGAATCAGAATTTTCTGGCTGCATTTGGTTCTGAAGATGATAGACTCGATCCGAAATGATAGGTTAAGGTAAACTGAACTTATTTCGAGTAGATGGGTTGAAAGATACAGATTTTTCTAGCTAAATATGGTTCTAAAGATGATGAATTCTATCTCAATTGATGGGTTTGGGTGTATTGAACTGATATCAAATAGATAGGTGGAAAGAATAAGAATTTTCTGGCTGCTTTTGGTTCTGAAGATGATGGATTCAATCTGAAAAGATGAGTAAAGGCGTATTGAACTGATTTCAAATAGATAGGTGGAAAGAAACAGAATTTTCTGGCTGCTTTTGGTTCTAAAGATGATGGATTCAATCTGAAAAGATGGGTTAAGGCTTATTGAACTGATTTCAAATAGATAGGTGGAAAGAAACAGAATTTTCTGGCTGCTTTTGGTTCTAAAGATGATGGATTCAATCTGAAAAGATGGGTTAAGGCTTATTGAACTGATTTAAAATAGATAGGTGGAAAGAATCAGAATTTTCTGGCTGCTTTTGGTTCTGAAGATGATGGATTCAATCTGAAAAGATGGGTTAAGGCGTATTGAACTGATTTCAAATAGATAGGTGGAAAGAAACCGAATTTTCTTGCTGCTTTTGTTTCTAAAGATGATGGATCAATGTGAAAAGATGGGTTAAGGCGTATTGAACTGATTTCAAATAGATAGGTGGAAAGAAACAGAATTTTCTGGCTGCTTTTGGTTCTAAAGATGATGGATTCAATCTGAAAAGATGAGTAAAGGCGTATTGAACTGATTTAAAATAGATAGGTGGAA
The DNA here is from genome assembly GCF_964204645.1 of Tubulanus polymorphus. Lineage (NCBI taxonomy): Eukaryota > Metazoa > Nemertea > Palaeonemertea > Tubulaniformes > Tubulanidae > Tubulanus > Tubulanus polymorphus. The sequence goes on from NW_027437433.1 coordinate 81,313, forward strand.
AGAATCAGAATTTTCTGGCTGCATTTGGTTCTGAAGATGATAGACTCGATCCGAAATGATAGGTTAAGGTAAACTGAACTTATTTCGAGTAGATGGGGTGAAAGATACAGATTTTTCTAGCTAAATATGGTTCTAAAGATGATGAATTCTATCTTAATTGATGGGTTTGGGTGTATTGAACTGATATCAAATAGATAGGTGGAAAGAATAAGAATTTTCTGGCTGCTTTTGGTTCTGAAGATGATGGATTCAATCTGAAAAGATGAGTAAAGGCGTATTGAACTGATTTCAAATAGATAGGTGGAAAGAAACAGAATTTTCTGGCTGCTTTTGGTTCTAAAGATGATGGATTCAATCTGAAAAGATGGGTTAAGGCTTATTGAACTGATTTCAAATAGATAGGTGGAAAGAATCAGAATTTTCTGGCTGCATTTGGTTCTGAAGATGATAGACTCGATCCGAAATGATAGGTTAAGGTAAACTGAACTTATTTCGAGTAGATGGGTTGAAAGATACAGATTTTTCTAGCTAAATATGGTTCTAAAGATGATGAATTATAACTTAATTGATGGGTTTGGGTGTATTGAACTGATATCAAATAGATAGGTGGAAAGAAACCGAATTTTCTGGCTGCTTTTGGTTCTGAAGATGATGGATTCAATCTGAAAAGATGAGTAAAGGCGTATTGAACTGATTTCAAATAGATAGGTGGAAAGAAACAGAATTTTCTGGCTGCTTTTGGTTCTAAAGATGATGGATTCAATCTGAAAAGATGAGTAAAGGCGTATTGAACTGATTTAAAATAGATAGGTGGAAAGAATCAGAATTTTCTGGCTGCATTTGGTTCTGAAGATGATAGACTCGATCCGAAATGATAGGTTAAGGTAAACTGAACTTATTTCGAGTAGATGGGGTGAAAGATACAGATTTTTCTAGCTAAATATGGTTCTAAAGATGATGAATTCTATCTTAATTGATGGGTTTGGGTGTATTGAACTGATATCAAATAGATAGGTGGAAAGAATAAGAATTTTCTGGCTGCTTTTGGTTCTGAAGATGATGGATTCAATCTGAAAAGATGAGTAAAGGCGTATTGAACTGATTTCAAATAGATAGGTGGAAAGAAACAGAATTTTCTGGCTGCTTTTGGTTCTAAAGATGATGGATTCAATCTGAAAAGATGGGTTAAGGCTTATTGAACTGATTTCAAATAGATAGGTGGAAAGAAACAGAATTTTCTGGCTGCTTTTGGTTCTAAAGATGATGGATTCAATCTGAAAAGATGGGTTAAGGCTTATTGAACTGATTTAAAATAGATAGGTGGAAAGAATCAGAATTTTCTGGCTGCTTTTGGTTCTGAAGATGATGGATTCAATCTGAAAAGATGGGTTAAGGCGTATTGAACTGATTTCAAATAGATAGGTGGAAAGAAACCGAATTTTCTTGCTGCTTTTGTTTCTAAAGATGATGGATCAATGTGAAAAGATGGGTTAAGGCGTATTGAACTGATTTCAAATAGATAGGTGGAAAGAAACAGAATTTTCTGGCTGCTTTTGGTTCTAAAGATGATGGATTCAATCTGAAAAGATGGGTTAAGGCTTATTGAACTGATTTAAAATAGATAGGTGGAAAGAATCAGAATTTTCTGGCTGCATTTGGTTCTGAAGATGATAGACTCGATCCGAAATGATAGGTTAAGGTAAACTGAACTTATTTCGAGTAGATGGGTTGAAAGATACAGATTTTTCTAGCTAAATATGGTTCTAAAGATGATGAATTATAACTCAATTGATGGGTTTGGGTGTATTGAACTGATATCAAATAGATAGGTGGAAAGAATAAGAATTTTCTGGCTGCTTTTGGTTCTGAAGATGATGGATTCAATCTGAAAAGATGAGTAAAGGCGTATTGAACTGATTTCAAATAGATAGGTGGAAAGAAACAGAATTTTCTGGCTGCTTTTGGTTCTAAAGATGATGGATTCAATCTGAAAAGATGGGTTAAGGCTTATTGAACTGATTTCAAATAGATAGGTGGAAAGAATCAGAATTTTCTGGCTGCATTTGGTTCTGAAGATGATAGACTCGATCCGAAATGATAGGTTAAGGTAAACTGAACTTATTTCGAGTAGATGGGTTGAAAGATACAGATTTTTCTAGCTAAATATGGTTCTAAAGATGATGAATTCTATCTTAATTGATGGGTTTGGGTGTATTGAACTGATATCAAATAGATAGGTGGAAAGAATAAGAATTTTCTGGCTGCTTTTGGTTCTGAAGATGATGGATTCAATCTGAAAAGATGAGTAAAGGCGTATTGAACTGATTTCAAATAGATAGGTGGAAAGAAACAGAATTTTCTGGCTGCTTTTAGTTCTAAAGATGATGGATTCAATCTGAAAAGATGGGTTAAGGCTTATTGAACTGATTTCAAATAGATAGGTGGAAAGAATCAGAATTTTCTGGCTGCATTTGGTTCTGAAGATGATAGACTCGATCCGAAATGATAGGTTAAGGTAAACTGAACTTATTTCGAGTAGATGGGTTGAAAGATACAGATTTTTCTAGCTAAATATGGTTCTAAAGATGATGAATTATAACTTAATTGATGGGTTTGGGTGTATTGAACTGATATCAAATAGATAGGTGGAAAGAATAAGAATTTTCTGGCTGCTTTTGGTTCTGAAGATGATGGATTCAATCTGAAAAGATGAGTAAAGGCGTATTGAACTGATTTCAAATAGATAGGTGGAAAGAAACAGAATTTTCTGGCTGCTTTTGGTTCTAAAGATGATGGATTCAATCTGAAAAGATGAGTAAAGGCGTATTGAACTGATTTAAAATAGATAGGTGGAAAGAATCAGAATTTTCTGGCTGCATTTGGTTCTGAAGATGATAGACTCGATCCGAAATGATAGGTTAAGGTAAACTGAACTTATTTCGAGTAGATGGGGTGAAAGATACAGATTTTTCTAGCTAAATATGGTTCTAAAGATGATGAATTCTATCTTAATTGATGGGTTTGGGTGTATTGAACTGATATCAAATAGATAGGTGGAAAGAATAAGAATTTTCTGGCTGCTTTTGGTTCTGAAGATGATGGATTCAATCTGAAAAGATGAGTAAAGGCGTATTGAACTGATTTCAAATAGATAGGTGGAAAGAAACAGAATTTTCTGGCTGCTTTTGGTTCTAAAGATGATGGATTCAATCTGAAAAGATGGGTTAAGGCTTATTGAACTGATTTCAAATAGATAGGTGGAAAGAAACAGAATTTTCTGGCTGCTTTTGGTTCTAAAGATGATGGATTCAATCTGAAAAGATGGGTTAAGGCTTATTGAACTGATTTAAAATAGATAGGTGGAAAGAATCAGAATTTTCTGGCTGCTTTTGGTTCTGAAGATGATGGATTCAATCTGAAAAGATGGGTTAAGGCGTATTGAACTGATTTCAAATAGATAGGTGGAAAGAAACCGAATTTTCTTGCTGCTTTTGTTTCTAAAGATGATGGATCAATGTGAAAAGATGGGTTAAGGCGTATTGAACTGATTTCAAATAGATAGGTGGAAAGAAACAGAATTTTCTGGCTGCTTTTGGTTCTAAAGATGATGGATTCAATCTGAAAAGATGAGTAAAGGCGTATTGAACTGATTTAAAATAGATAGGTGGAAAGAATCAGAATTTTCTGGCTGCATTTGGTTCTGAAGATGATAGACTCGATCCGAAATGATAGGTTAAGGTAAACTGAACTTATTTCGAGTAGATGGGTTGAAAGATACAGATTTTTCTAGCTAAATATGGTTCTAAAGATGATGAATTCTATCTCAATTGATGGGTTTGGGTGTATTGAACTGATATCAAATAGATAGGTGGAAAGAATAAGAATTTTCTGGCTGCTTTTGGTTCTGAAGATGATGGATTCAATCTGAAAAGATGAGTAAAGGCGTATTGAACTGATTTCAAATAGATAGGTGGAAAGAAACAGAATTTTCTGGCTGCTTTTGGTTCTAAAGATGATGGATTCAATCTGAAAAGATGGGTTAAGGCTTATTGAACTGATTTCAAATAGATAGGTGGAAAGAAACAGAATTTTCTGGCTGCTTTTGGTTCTAAAGATGATGGATTCAATCTGAAAAGATGGGTTAAGGCTTATTGAACTGATTTAAAATAGATAGGTGGAAAGAATCAGAATTTTCTGGCTGCTTTTGGTTCTGAAGATGATGGATTCAATCTGAAAAGATGGGTTAAGGCGTATTGAACTGATTTCAAATAGATAGGTGGAAAGAAACCGAATTTTCTTGCTGCTTTTGTTTCTAAAGATGATGGATCAATGTGAAAAGATGGGTTAAGGCGTATTGAACTGATTTCAAATAGATAGGTGGAAAGAAACAGAATTTTCTGGCTGCTTTTGGTTCTAAAGATGATGGATTCAATCTGAAAAGATGGGTTAAGGCTTATTGAACTGATTTCAAATAGAAAGGTGGAAAGAATCAGAATTTTCTGGCTGCATTTGGTCCTGAAGATGATAGACTCGATCCGAAATGATAGGTTAAGGTAAACTGAACTTATTTCGAGTAGATGGGTTGAAAGATACAGATTTTTCTAGCTAAATATGGTTCTAAAGATGATGAATTATAACTCAATGGATGGGTTTGGGTGTATTGAACTGATATCAAATAGATAGGTGGAAAGAATAAGAATTTTCTGGCTGCTTTTGGTTCTGAAGATGATGGATTCAATCTGAAAAGATGAGTAAAGGCGTATTGAACTGATTTCAAATAGATAGGTGGAAAGAAACAGAATTTTCTGGCTGCTTTTGGTTCTAAAGATGATGGATTCAATCTGAAAAGATGGGTTAAGGCTTATTGAACTGATTTCAAATAGATAGGTGGAAAGAATCAGAATTTTCTGGCTGCATTTGGTTCTGAAGATGATAGACTCGATCCGAAATGATAGGTTAAGGTAAACTGAACTTATTTCGAGTAGATGGGTTGAAAGATACAGATTTTTCTAGCTAAATATGGTTCTAAAGATGATGAATTATAACTTAATTGATGGGTTTGGGTGTATTGAACTAATATCAAATAGATAGGTGGAAAGAATAAGAATTTTCTGGCTGCTTTTGGTTCTGAAGATGATGGATTCAATCTGAAAAGATGAGTAAAGGCGTATTGAACTGATTTCAAATAGATAGGTGGAAAGAAACAGAATTTTCTGGCTGCTTTTGGTTCTAAAGATGATGGATTCAATCTGAAAAGATGAGTAAAGGCGTATTGAACTGATTTCAAATAGATAGGTGGAAAGAAACAGAATTTTCTGGCTGCTTTTGGTTCTAAAGATGATGGATTCAATCTGAAAAGATGAGTAAAGGCGTATTGAACTGATTTAAAATATATAGGTGGAAAGAATCAGAATTTTCTGGCTGCATTTGGTTCTGAAGATGATAGACTCGATCCGAAATGATAGGTTAAGGTAAACTGAACTTATTTCGAGTAGATGGGTTGAAAGATACAGATTTTTCTAGCTAAATATGGTTCTAAAGATGATGAATTCTATCTTAATTGATGGGTTTGGGTGTATTGAACTGATATCAAATAGATAGGTGGAAAGAATAAGAATTTTCTGGCTGCTTTTGGTTCTGAAGATGATGGATTCAATCTGAAAAGATGAGTAAAGGCGTATTGAACTGATTTCAAATAGATAGGTGGAAAGAAACAGAATTTTCTGGCTGCTTTTGGTTCTAAAGATGATGGATTCAATCTGAAAAGATGGGTTAAGGCTTATTGAACTGATTTCAAATAGATAGGTGGAAAGAAACAGAATTTTCTGGCTGCTTTTGGTTCTAAAGATGATGGATTCAATCTGAAAAGATGGGTTAAGGCTTATTGAACTGATTTCAAATAGATAGGTGGAAAGAATCAGAATTTTCTGGCTGCATTTGGTTCTGAAGATGATAGACTCGATCCGAAATGATAGGTTAAGGTAAACTGAACTTATTTCGAGTAGATGGGTTGAAAGATACAGATTTTTCTAGCTAAATATGGTTCTAAAGATGATGAATTCTATCTTAATTGATGGGTTTGGGTGTATTGAACTGATATCAAATAGATAGGTGGAAAGAATAAGAATTTTCTGGCTGCTTTTGGTTCTGAAGATGATGGATTCAATCTGAAAAGATGAGTAAAGGCGTATTGAACTGATTTCAAATAGATAGGTGGAAAGAAACCGAATTTTCTGGCTGCTTTTGTTTCTAAAGTTGATGGATCAATGTGAAAAGATGGGTTAAGGCGTATTGAACTGATTTCAAATAGATAGGTGGAAAGAAACAGAATTTTCTGGCTGCTTTTGGTTCTAAAGATGATGGATTCAATCTGAAAAGATGGGTTAAGGCTTATTGAACTGATTTCAAATAGAAAGGTGGAAAGAATCAGAATTTTCTGGCTGCATTTGGTCCTGAAGATGATAGACTCGATCCGAAATGATAGGTTAAGGTAAACTCAACTTATTTCGAGTAGATGGGTTGAAAGATACAGATTTTTCTAGCTAAATATGGTTCTAAAGATGATGAATTATAACTCAATTGATGGGTTTGGGTGTATTGAACTGATATCAAATAGATAGGTGGAAAGAATAAGAATTTTCTGGCTGCTTTTGGTTCTGAAGATGATGGATTCAATCTGAAACGATGAGTAAAGGCGTATTGAACTGATTTCAAATAGATAGGTGGAAAGAAACAGAATTTTCTGGCTGCTTTTGGTTCTAAAGATGATGGATTCAATCTGAAAAGATGGGTTAAGGCTTATTGAACTGATTTCAAATAGATAGGTGGAAAGAATCAGAATTTTCTGGCTGCATTTGGTTCTGAAGATGATATACTCGATCCGAAATGATAGGTTAAGGTAAACTGAACTTATTTCGAGTAGATGGGTTGAAAGATACAGATTTTTCTAGCTAAATATGGTTCTAAAGATGATGAATTCTATCTTAATTGATGGGTTTGGGTGTATTGAACTGATATCAAATAGATAGGTGGAAAGAATAAGAATTTTCTGGCTGCTTTTGGTTCTGAAGATGATGGATTCAATCTGAAAAGATGAGTAAAGGCGTATTGAACTGATTTCAAATAGATAGGTGGAAAGAAACAGAATTTTCTGGCTGCTTTTAGTTCTAAAGATGATGGATTCAATCTGAAAAGATGGGTTAAGGCTTATTGAACTGATTTCAAATAGATAGGTGGAAAGAATCAGAATTTTCTGGCTGCATTTGGTTCTGAAGATGATAGACTCGATCCGAAATGATAGGTTAAGGTAAACTGAACTTATTTCGAGTAGATGGGTTGAAAGATACAGATTTTTCTAGCTAAATATGGTTCTAAAGATGATGAATTATAACTTAATTGATGGGTTTGGGTGTATTGAACTGATATCAAATAGATAGGTGGAAAGAATAAGAATTTTCTGGCTGCTTTTGGTTCTGAAGATGATGGATTCAATCTGAAAAGATGAGTAAAGGCGTATTGAACTGATTTCAAATAGATAGGTGGAAAGAAACAGAATTTTCTGGCTGCTTTTGGTTCTAAAGATGATGGATTCAATCTGAAAAGATGAGTAAAGGCGTATTGAACTGATTTAAAATAGATAGGTGGAAAGAATCAGAATTTTCTGGCTGCATTTGGTTCTGAAGATGATAGACTCGATCCGAAATGATAGGTTAAGGTAAACTGAACTTATTTCGAGTAGATGGGGTGAAAGATACAGATTTTTCTAGCTAAATATGGTTCTAAAGATGATGAATTCTATCTTAATTGATGGGTTTGGGTGTATTGAACTGATATCAAATAGATAGGTGGAAAGAATAAGAATTTTCTGGCTGCTTTTGGTTCTGAAGATGATGGATTCAATCTGAAAAGATGAGTAAAGGCGTATTGAACTGATTTCAAATAGATAGGTGGAAAGAAACAGAATTTTCTGGCTGCTTTTGGTTCTAAAGATGATGGATTCAATCTGAAAAGATGGGTTAAGGCTTATTGAACTGATTTCAAATAGATAGGTGGAAAGAAACAGAATTTTCTGGCTGCTTTTGGTTCTAAAGATGATGGATTCAATCTGAAAAGATGGGTTAAGGCTTATTGAACTGATTTAAAATAGATAGGTGGAAAGAATCAGAATTTTCTGGCTGCTTTTGGTTCTAAAGATGATGGATTCAATCTGAAAAGATGAGTAAAGGCGTATTGAACTGATTTAAAATAGATAGGTGGAAAGAATCAGAATTTTCTGGCTGCATTTGGTTCTGAAGATGATAGACTCGATCCGAAATGATAGGTTAAGGTAAACTGAACTTATTTCGAGTAGATGGGTTGAAAGATACAGATTTTTCTAGCTAAATATGGTTCTAAAGATGATGAATTCTATCTCAATTGATGGGTTTGGGTGTATTGAACTGATATCAAATAGATAGGTGGAAAGAATAAGAATTTTCTGGCTGCTTTTGGTTCTGAAGATGATGGATTCAATCTGAAAAGATGAGTAAAGGCGTATTGAACTGATTTCAAATAGATAGGTGGAAAGAAACAGAATTTTCTGGCTGCTTTTGGTTCTAAAGATGATGGATTCAATCTGAAAAGATGGGTTAAGGCTTATTGAACTGATTTCAAATAGATAGGTGGAAAGAAACAGAATTTTCTGGCTGCTTTTGGTTCTAAAGATGATGGATTCAATCTGAAAAGATGGGTTAAGGCTTATTGAACTGATTTAAAATAGATAGGTGGAAAGAATCAGAATTTTCTGGCTGCTTTTGGTTCTGAAGATGATGGATTCAATCTGAAAAGATGGGTTAAGGCGTATTGAACTGATTTCAAATAGATAGGTGGAAAGAAACCGAATTTTCTTGCTGCTTTTGTTTCTAAAGATGATGGATCAATGTGAAAAGATGGGTTAAGGCGTATTGAACTGATTTCAAATAGATAGGTGGAAAGAAACAGAATTTTCTGGCTGCTTTTGGTTCTAAAGATGATGGATTCAATCTGAAAAGATGGGTTAAGGCTTATTGAACTGATTTCAAATAGAAAGGTGGAAAGAATCAGAATTTTCTGGCTGCATTTGGTCCTGAAGATGATAGACTCGATCCGAAATGATAGGTTAAGGTAAACTGAACTTATTTCGAGTAGATGGGTTGAAAGATACAGATTTTTCTAGCTAAATATGGTTCTAAAGATGATGAATTATAACTCAATTGATGGGTTTGGGTGTATTGAACTGATATCAAATAGATAGGTGGAAAGAATAAGAATTTTCTGGCTGCTTTTGGTTCTGAAGATGATGGATTCAATCTGAAAAGATGAGTAAAGGCGTATTGAACTGATTTCAAATAGATAGGTGGAAAGAAACAGAATTTTCTGGCTGCTTTTGGTTCTAAAGATGATGGATTCAATCTGAAAAGATGGGTTAAGGCTTATTGAACTGATTTCAAATAGATAGGTGGAAAGAATCAGAATTTTCTGGCTGCATTTGGTTCTGAAGATGATAGACTCGATCCGAAATGATAGGTTAAGGTAAACTGAACTTATTTCGAGTAGATGGGTTGAAAGATACAGATTTTTCTAGCTAAATATGGTTCTAAAGATGATGAATTCTATCTTAATTGATGGGTTTGGGTGTATTGAACTGATATCAAATAGATAGGTGGAAAGAATAAGAATTTTCTGGCTGCTTTTGGTTCTGAAGATGATGGATTCAATCTGAAAAGATGAGTAAAGGCGTATTGAACTGATTTCAAATAGATAGGTGGAAAGAAACAGAATTTTCTGGCTGCTTTTGGTTCTAAAGATGATGGATTCAATCTGAAAAGATGGGTTAAGGCTTATTGAACTGATTTCAAATAGAAAGGTGGAAAGAATCAGAATTTTCTGGCTGCATTTGGTCCTGAAGATGATAGACTCGATCCGAAATGATAGGTTAAGGTAAACTGAACTTATTTCGAGTAGATGGGTTGAAAGATACAGATTTTTCTAGCTAAATATGGTTCTAAAGATGATGAATTATAACTCAATTGATGGGTTTGGGTGTATTGAACTGATATCAAATAGATAGGTGGAAAGAATAAGAATTTTCTGGCTGCTTTTGGTTCTGAAGATGATGGATTCAATCTGAAAAGATGAGTAAAGGCGTATTGAACTGATTTCAAATAGATAGGTGGAAAGAAACAGAATTTTCTGGCTGCTTTTGGTTCTAAAGATGATGGATTCAATCTGAAAAGATGAGTAAAGGCGTATTGAACTGATTTCAAATAGATAGGTGGAAAGAAACAGAATTTTCTGGCTGCTTTTGGTTCTAAAGATGATGGATTCAATCTGAAAAGATGAGTAAAGGCGTATTGAACTGATTTAAAATATATAGGTGGAAAGAATCAGAATTTTCTGGCTGCATTTGGTTCTGAAGATGATAGACTCGATCCGAAATGATAGGTTAAGGTAAACTGAACTTATTTCGAGTAGATGGGTTGAAAGATACAGATTTTTCTAGCTAAATATGGTTCTAAAGATGATGAATTCTATCTTAATTGATGGGTTTGGGTGTATTGAACTGATATCAAATAGATAGGTGGAAAGAATAAGAATTTTCTGGCTGCTTTTGGTTCTGAAGATGATGGATTCAATCTGAAAAGATGAGTAAAGGCGTATTGAACTGATTTCAAATAGATAGGTGGAAAGAAACAGAATTTTCTGGCTGCTTTTGGTTCTAAAGATGATGGATTCAATCTGAAAAGATGGGTTAAGGCTTATTGAACTGATTTCAAATAGATAGGTGGAAAGAAACAGAATTTTCTGGCTGCTTTTGGTTCTAAAGATGATGGATTCAATCTGAAAAGATGGGTTAAGGCTTATTGAACTGATTTCAAATAGATAGGTGGAAAGAATCAGAATTTTCTGGCTGCATTTGGTTCTGAAGATGATAGACTCGATCCGAAATGATAGGTTAAGGTAAACTGAACTTATTTCGAGTAGATGGGTTGAAAGATACAGATTTTTCTAGCTAAATATGGTTCTAAAGATGATGAATTCTATCTTAATTGATGGGTTTGGGTGTATTGAACTGATATCAAATAGATAGGTGGAAAGAATAAGAATTTTCTGGCTGCTTTTGGTTCTGAAGATGATGGATTCAATCTGAAAAGATGAGTAAAGGCGTATTGAACTGATTTCAAATAGATAGGTGGAAAGAAACCGAATTTTCTGGCTGCTTTTGTTTCTAAAGTTGATGGATCAATGTGAAAAGATGGGTTAAGGCGTATTGAACTGATTTCAAATAGATAGGTGGAAAGAAACAGAATTTTCTGGCTGCTTTTGGTTCTAAAGATGATGGATTCAATCTGAAAAGATGGGTTAAGGCTTATTGAACTGATTTCAAATAGAAAGGTGGAAAGAATCAGAATTTTCTGGCTGCATTTGGTCCTGAAGATGATAGACTCGATCCGAAATGATAGGTTAAGGTAAACTCAACTTATTTCGAGTAGATGGGTTAAAAGATACAGATTTTTCTAGCTAAATATGGTTCTAAAGATGATGAATTATAACTCAATTGATGGGTTTGGGTGTATTGAACTGATATCAAATAGATAGGTGGAAAGAATAAGAATTTTCTGGCTGCTTTTGGTTCTGAAGATGATGGATTCAATCTGAAACGATGAGTAAAGGCGTATTGAACTGATTTCAAATAGATAGGTGGAAAGAAACAGAATTTTCTGGCTGCTTTTGGTTCTAAAGATGATGGATTCAATCTGAAAAGATGGGTTAAGGCTTATTGAACTGATTTCAAATAGATAGGTGGAAAGAAACAGAATTTTCTGGCTGCTTTTGGTTCTAAAGATGATGGATTCAATCTGAAAAGATGGGTTAAGGCTTATTGAACTGATTTAAAATAGATAGGTGGAAAGAATCAGAATTTTCTGGCTGCTTTTGGTTCTGAAGATGATGGATTCAATCTGAAAAGATGGGTTAAGGCGTATTGAACTGATTTCAAATAGATAGGTGGAAAGAAACCGAATTTTCTTGCTGCTTTTGTTTCTAAAGATGATGGATCAATGTGAAAAGATGGGTTAAGGCGTATTGAACTGATTTCAAATAGATAGGTGGAAAGAAACAGAATTTTCTGGCTGCTTTTGGTTCTAAAGATGATGGATTCAATCTGAAAAGATGAGTAAAGGCGTATTGAACTGATTTAAAATAGATAGGTGGAAAGAATCAGAATTTTCTGGCTGCATTTGGTTCTGAAGATGATAGACTCGATCCGAAATGATAGGTTAAGGTAAACTGAACTTATTTCGAGTAGATGGGTTGAAAGATACAGATTTTTCTAGCTAAATATGGTTCTAAAGATGATGAATTCTATCTCAATTGATGGGTTTGGGTGTATTGAACTGATATCAAATAGATAGGTGGAAAGAATAAGAATTTTCTGGCTGCTTTTGGTTCTGAAGATGATGGATTCAATCTGAAAAGATGAGTAAAGGCGTATTGAACTGATTTCAAATAGATAGGTGGAAAGAAACAGAATTTTCTGGCTGCTTTTGGTTCTAAAGATGATGGATTCAATCTGAAAAGATGGGTTAAGGCTTATTGAACTGATTTCAAATAGATAGGTGGAAAGAAACAGAATTTTCTGGCTGCTTTTGGTTCTAAAGATGATGGATTCAATCTGAAAAGATGGGTTAAGGCTTATTGAACTGATTTAAAATAGATAGGTGGAAAGAATCAGAATTTTCTGGCTGCTTTTGGTTCTGAAGATGATGGATTCAATCTGAAAAGATGGGTTAAGGCGTATTGAACTGATTTCAAATAGATAGGTGGAAAGAAACCGAATTTTCTTGCTGCTTTTGTTTCTAAAGATGATGGATCAATGTGAAAAGATGGGTTAAGGCGTATTGAACTGATTTCAAATAGATAGGTGGAAAGAAACAGAATTTTCTGGCTGCTTTTGGTTCTAAAGATGATGGATTCAATCTGAAAAGATGGGTTAAGGCTTATTGAACTGATTTCAAATAGAAAGGTGGAAAGAATCAGAATTTTCTGGCTGCATTTGGTCCTGAAGATGATAGACTCGATCCGAAATGATAGGTTAAGGTAAACTGAACTTATTTCGAGTAGATGGGTTGAAAGATACAGATTTTTCTAGCTAAATATGGTTCTAAAGATGATGAATTATAACTCAATTGATGGGTTTGGGTGTATTGAACTGATATCAAATAGATAGGTGGAAAGAATAAGAATTTTCTGGCTGCTTTTGGTTCTGAAGATGATGGATTCAATCTGAAAAGATGAGTAAAGGCGTATTGAACTGATTTCAAATAGATAGGTGGAAAGAAACAGAATTTTCTGGCTGCTTTTGGTTCTAAAGATGATGGATTCAATCTGAAAAGATGGGTTAAGGCTTATTGAACTGATTTCAAATAGATAGGTGGAAAGAATCAGAATTTTCTGGCTGCATTTGGTTCTGAAGATGATAGACTCGATCCGAAATGATAGGTTAAGGTAAACTGAACTTATTTCGAGTAGATGGGTTGAAAGATACAGATTTTTCTAGCTAAATATGGTTCTAAAGATGATGAATTCTATCTTAATTGATGGGTTTGGGTGTATTGAACTGATATCAAATAGATAGGTGGAAAGAATAAGAATTTTCTGGCTGCTTTTGGTTCTGAAGATGATGGATTCAATCTGAAAAGATGAGTAAAGGCGTATTGAACTGATTTCAAATAGATAGGTGGAAAGAAACAGAATTTTCTGGCTGCTTTTGGTTCTAAAGATGATGGATTCAATCTGAAAAGATGGGTTAAGGCTTATTGAACTGATTTCAAATAGAAAGGTGGAAAGAATCAGAATTTTCTGGCTGCATTTGGTCCTGAAGATGATAGACTCGATCCGAAATGATAGGTTAAGGTAAACTGAACTTATTTCGAGTAGATGGGTTGAAAGATACAGATTTTTCTAGCTAAATATGGTTCTAAAGATGATGAATTATAACTCAATTGATGGGTTTGGGTGTATTGAACTGATATCAAATAGATAGGTGGAAAGAATAAGAATTTTCTGGCTGCTTTTGGTTCTGAAGATGATGGATTCAATCTGAAACGATGAGTAAAGGCGTATTGAACTGATTTCAAATAGATAGGTGGAAAGAAACAGAATTTTCTGGCTGCTTTTGGTTCTAAAGATGATGGATTCAATCTGAAAAGATGGGTTAAGGCTTATTGAACTGATTTCAAATAGATAGGTGGAAAGAATCAGAATTTTCTGGCTGCATTTGGTTCTGAAGATGATAGACTCGATCCGAAATGATAGGTTAAGGTAAACTGAACTTATTTCGAGTAGATGGGTTGAAAGATACAGATTTTTCTAGCTAAATATGGTTCTAAAGATGATGAATTCTATCTTAATTGATGGGTTTGGGTGTATTGAACTGATATCAAATAGATAGGTGGAAAGAATAAGAATTTTCTGGCTGCTTTTGGTTCTGAAGATGATGGATTCAATCTGAAAAGATGAGTAAAGGCGTATTGAACTGATTTCAAATAGATAGGTGGAAAGAAACAGAATTTTCTGGCTGCTTTTAGTTCTAAAGATGATGGATTCAATCTGAAAAGATGGGTTAAGGCTTATTGAACTGATTTCAAATAGATAGGTGGAAAGAATCAGAATTTTCTGGCTGCATTTGGTTCTGAAGATGATAGACTCGATCCGAAATGATAGGTTAAGGTAAACTGAACTTATTTCGAGTAGATGGGTTGAAAGATACAGATTTTTCTAGCTAAATATGGTTCTAAAGATGATGAATTCTATCTTAATTGATGGGTTTGGGTGTATTGAACTGATATCAAATAGATAGGTGGAAAGAATAAGAATTTTCTGGCTGCTTTTGGTTCTGAAGATGATGGATTCAATCTGAAAAGATGAGTAAAGGCGTATTGAACTGATTTCAAATAGATAGGTGGAAAGAAACAGAATTTTCTGGCTGCTTTTGGTTCTAAAGATGATGGATTCAATCTGAAAAGATGGGTTAAGGCTTATTGAACTGATTTCAAATATATAGGTGGAAAGAAACAGAATTTTCTGGCTGCTTTTGGTTCTAAAGATGATGGATTCAATCTGAAAAGATGGGTTAAGGCTTATTGAACTGATTTAAAATAGATAGGTGGAAAGAAACAGAATTTTCTGGCTGCTTTTGGTTCTAAAGATGATGGATTCAATCTGAAAAGATGGGTTAAGGCTTATTGAACTGATTTCAAATATATAGGTGGAAAGAAACAGAATTTTCTGGCTGCTTTTGGTTCTAAAGATGATGGATTCAATCTGAAAAGATGGGTTAAGGCTTATTGAACTGATTTAAAATAGATAGGTGGAAAGAATCAGAATTTTCTGGCTGCTTTTGGTTCTGAAGATGATGGATTCAATCTGAAAAGATGGGTTAAGGCGTATTGAACTGATTTCAAATAGATAGGTGGAAAGAAACAGAATTTTCTGGCTGCTTTTGGTTCTAAAGATGATGGATTCAATCTGAAAAGATGGGTTAAGGCTTATTGAACTGATTTCAAATAGAAAGGTGGAAAGAATCAGAATTTTCTGGCTGCATTTGGTCCTGAAGATGATAGACTCGATCCGAAATGATAGGTTAAGGTAAACTGAACTTATTTCGAGTAGATGGGTTGAAAGATACAGATTTTTCTAGCTAAATATGGTTCTAAAGATGATGAATTATAACTCAATTGATGGGTTTGGGTGTATTGAACTGATATCAAATAGATAGGTGGAAAGAATAAGAATTTTCTGGCTGCTTTTGGTTCTGAAGATGATGGATTCAATCTGAAAAGATGAGTAAAGGCGTATTGAACTGATTTCAAATAGATAGGTGGAAAGAAACAGAATTTTCTGGCTGCTTTTGGTTCTAAAGATGATGGATTCAATCTGAAAAGATGGGTTAAGGCTTATTGAACTGATTTCAAATAGATAGGTGGAAAGAATCAGAATTTTCTGGCTGCATTTGGTTCTGAAGATGATAGACTCGATCCGAAATGATAGGTTAAGGTAAACTGAACTTATTTCGAGTAGATGGGTTGAAAGATACAGATTTTTCTAGCTAAATATGGTTCTAAAGATGATGAATTCTATCTTAATTGATGGGTTTGGGTGTATTGAACTGATATCAAATAGATAGGTGGAAAGAATAAGAATTTTCTGGCTGCTTTTGGTTCTGAAGATGATGGATTCAATCTGAAAAGATGAGTAAAGGCGTATTGAACTGATTTCAAATAGATAGGTGGAAAGAAACAGAATTTTCTGGCTGCTTTTGGTTCTAAAGATGATGGATTCAATCTGAAAAGATGGGTTAAGGCTTATTGAACTGATTTCAAATAGAAAGGTGGAAAGAATCAGAATTTTCTGGCTGCATTTGGTCCTGAAGATGATAGACTCGATCCGAAATGATAGGTTAAGGTAAACTGAACTTATTTCGAGTAGATGGGTTGAAAGATACAGATTTTTCTAGCTAAATATGGTTCTAAAGATGATGAATTATAACTCAATTGATGGGTTTGGGTGTATTGAACTGATATCAAATAGATAGGTGGAAAGAATAAGAATTTTCTGGCTGCTTTTGGTTCTGAAGATGATGGATTCAATCTGAAACGATGAGTAAAGGCGTATTGAACTGATTTCAAATAGATAGGTGGAAAGAAACAGAATTTTCTGGCTGCTTTTGGTTCTAAAGATGATGGATTCAATCTGAAAAGATGGGTTAAGGCTTATTGAACTGATTTCAAATAGATAGGTGGAAAGAATCAGAATTTTCTGGCTGCATTTGGTTCTGAAGATGATAGACTCGATCCGAAATGATAGGTTAAGGTAAACTGAACTTATTTCGAGTAGATGGGTTGAAAGATACAGATTTTTCTAGCTAAATATGGTTCTAAAGATGATGAATTCTATCTTAATTGATGGGTTTGGGTGTATTGAACTGATATCAAATAGATAGGTGGAAAGAATAAGAATTTTCTGGCTGCTTTTGGTTCTGAAGATGATGGATTCAATCTGAAAAGATGAGTAAAGGCGTATTGAACTGATTTCAAATAGATAGGTGGAAAGAAACAGAATTTTCTGGCTGCTTTTAGTTCTAAAGATGATGGATTCAATCTGAAAAGATGGGTTAAGGCTTATTGAACTGATTTCAAATAGATAGGTGGAAAGAATCAGAATTTTCTGGCTGCATTTGGTTCTGAAGATGATAGACTCGATCCGAAATGATAGGTTAAGGTAAACTGAACTTATTTCGAGTAGATGGGTTGAAAGATACAGATTTTTCTAGCTAAATATGGTTCTAAAGATGATGAATTCTATCTTAATTGATGGGTTTGGGTGTATTGAACTGATATCAAATAGATAGGTGGAAAGAATAAGAATTTTCTGGCTGCTTTTGGTTCTGAAGATGATGGATTCAATCTGAAAAGATGAGTAAAGGCGTATTGAACTGATTTCAAATAGATAGGTGGAAAGAAACAGAATTTTCTGGCTGCTTTTGGTTCTAAAGATGATGGATTCAATCTGAAAAGATGGGTTAAGGCTTATTGAACTGATTTCAAATATATAGGTGGAAAGAAACAGAATTTTCTGGCTGCTTTTGGTTCTAAAGATGATGGATTCAATCTGAAAAGATGGGTTAAGGCTTATTGAACTGATTTAAAAGAGATAGGTGGAAAGAATCAGAATTTTCTGGCTGCTTTTGGTTCTGAAGATGATGGATTCAATCTGAAAAGATGGGTTAAGGCGTATTGAACTGATTTCAAATAGATAGGTGGAAAGAAACCGAATTTTCTGGCTGCTTTTGTTTCTAAAGTTGATGGATCAATGTGAAAAGATGGGTTAAGGCGTATTGAACTGATTTCAAATAGATAGGTGGAAAGAAACAGAATTTTCTGGCTGCTTTTGGTTCTAAAGATGATGGATTCAATCTGAAAAGATGGGTTAAGGCTTATTGAACTGATTTCAAATAGAAAGGTGGAAAGAATCAGAATTTTCTGGCTGCATTTGGTCCTGAAGATGATAGACTCGATCCGAAATGATAGGTTAAGGTAAACTGAACTTATTTCGAGTAGATGGGTTGAAAGATACAGATTTTTCTAGCTAAATATGGTTCTAAAGATGATGAATTATAACTCAATTGATGGGTTTGGGTGTATTGAACTGATATCAAATAGATAGGTGGAAAGAATAAGAATTTTCTGGCTGCTTTTGGTTCTGAAGATGATGGATTCAATCTGAAAAGATGAGTAAAGGCGTATTGAACTGATTTCAAATAGATAGGTGGAAAGAAACAGAATTTTCTGGCTGCTTTTGGTTCTAAAGATGATGGATTCAATCTGAAAAGATGGGTTAAGGCTTATTGAACTGATTTAAAATAGATAGGTGGAAAGAATCAGAATTTTCTGGCTGCATTTGGTTCTGAAGATGATAGACTCGATCCGAAATGATAGGTTAAGGTAAACTGAACTTATTTCGAGTAGATGGGTTGAAAGATACAGATTTTTCTAGCTAAATATGGTTCTAAAGATGATGAATTCTATCTTAATTGATGGGTTTGGGTGTATTGAACTGATATCAAATAGATAGGTGGAAAGAATAAGAATTTTCTGGCTGCTTTTGGTTCTGAAGATGATGGATTCAATCTGAAAAGATGAGTAAAGGCGTATTGAACTGATTTCAAATAGATAGGTGGAAAGAAACAGAATTTTCTGGCTGCTTTTGGTTCTAAAGATGATGGATTCAATCTGAAAAGATGGGTTAAGGCTTATTGAACTGATTTCAAATAGATAGGTGGAAAGAATCAGAATTTTCTGGCTGCATTTGGTTCTGAAGATGATAGACTCGATCCGAAATGATAGGTTAAGGTAAACTGAACTTATTTCGAGTAGATGGGTTGAAAGATACAGATTTTTCTAGCTAAATATGGTTCTAAAGATGATGAATTATAACTTAATTGATGGGTTTGGGTGTATTGAACTGATATCAAATAGATAGGTGGAAAGAATAAGAATTTTCTGGCTGCTTTTGGTTCTGAAGATGATGGATTCAATCTGAAAAGATGAGTAAAGGCGTATTGAACTGATTTCAAATAGATAGGTGGAAAGAAACAGAATTTTCTGGCTGCTTTTGGTTCTAAAGATGATGGATTCAATCTGAAAAGATGAGTAAAGGCGTATTGAACTGATTTAAAATAGATAGGTGGAAAGAATCAGAATTTTCTGGCTGCATTTGGTTCTGAAGATGATAGACTCGATCCGAAATGATAGGTTAAGGTAAACTGAACTTATTTCGAGTAGATGGGGTGAAAGATACAGATTTTTCTAGCTAAATATGGTTCTAAAGATGATGAATTCTATCTTAATTGATGGGTTTGGGTGTATTGAACTGATATCAAATAGATAGGTGGAAAGAATAAGAATTTTCTGGCTGCTTTTGGTTCTGAAGATGATGGATTCAATCTGAAAAGATGAGTAAAGGCGTATTGAACTGATTTCAAATAGATAGGTGGAAAGAAACAGAATTTTCTGGCTGCTTTTGGTTCTAAAGATGATGGATTCAATCTGAAAAGATGGGTTAAGGCTTATTGAACTGATTTCAAATAGATAGGTGGAAAGAAACAGAATTTTCTGGCTGCTTTTGGTTCTAAAGATGATGGATTCAATCTGAAAAGATGGGTTAAGGCTCATTGAACTGATTTAAAATAGATAGGTGGAAAGAATCAGAATTTTCTGGCTGCTTTTGGTTCTGAAGATGATGGATTCAATCTGAAAAGATGGGTTAAGGCGTATTGAACTGATTTCAAATAGATAGGTGGAAAGAAACCGAATTTTCTTGCTGCTTTTGTTTCTAAAGATGATGGATCAATGTGAAAAGATGGGTTAAGGCGTATTGAACTGATTTCAAATAGATAGGTGGAAAGAAACAGAATTTTCTGGCTGCTTTTGGTTCTAAAGATGATGGATTCAATCTGAAAAGATGGGTTAAGGCTTATTGAACTGATTTCAAATAGAAAGGTGGAAAGAATCAGAATTTTCTGGCTGCATTTGGTCCTGAAGATGATAGACTCGATCCGAAATGATAGGTTAAGGTAAACTGAACTTATTTCGAGTAGATGGGTTGAAAGATACAGATTTTTCTAGCTAAATATGGTTCTAAAGATGATGAATTATAACTCAATGGATGGGTTTGGGTGTATTGAACTGATATCAAATAGATAGGTGGAAAGAATAAGAATTTTCTGGCTGCTTTTGGTTCTGAAGATGATGGATTCAATCTGAAAAGATGAGTAAAGGCGTATTGAACTGATTTCAAATAGATAGGTGGAAAGAAACAGAATTTTCTGGCTGCTTTTGGTTCTAAAGATGATGGATTCAATCTGAAAAGATGGGTTAAGGCTTATTGAACTGATTTCAAATAGATAGGTGGAAAGAATCAGAATTTTCTGGCTGCATTTGGTTCTGAAGATGATAGACTCGATCCGAAATGATAGGTTAAGGTAAACTGAACTTATTTCGAGTAGATGGGTTGAAAGATACAGATTTTTCTAGCTAAATATGGTTCTAAAGATGATGAATTATAACTTAATTGATGGGTTTGGGTGTATTGAACTAATATCAAATAGATAGGTGGAAAGAATAAGAATTTTCTGGCTGCTTTTGGTTCTGAAGATGATGGATTCAATCTGAAAAGATGAGTAAAGGCGTATTGAACTGATTTCAAATAGATAGGTGGAAAGAAACAGAATTTTCTGGCTGCTTTTGGTTCTAAAGATGATGGATTCAATCTGAAAAGATGAGTAAAGGCGTATTGAACTGATTTCAAATAGATAGGTGGAAAGAAACAGAATTTTCTGGCTGCTTTTGGTTCTAAAGATGATGGATTCAATCTGAAAAGATGAGTAAAGGCGTATTGAACTGATTTAAAATAGATAGGTGGAAAGAATCAGAATTTTCTGGCTGCATTTGGTTCTGAAGATGATAGACTCGATCCGAAATGATAGGTTAAGGTAAACTGAACTTATTTCGAGTAGATGGGTTGAAAGATACAGATTTTTCTAGCTAAATATGGTTCTAAAGATGATGAATTCTATCTTAATTGATGGGTTTGGGTGTATTGAACTGATATCAAATAGATAGGTGGAAAGAATAAGAATTTTCTGGCTGCTTTTGGTTCTGAAGATGATGGATTCAATCTGAAAAGATGAGTAAAGGCGTATTGAACTGATTTCAAATAGATAGGTGGAAAGAAACAGAATTTTCTGGCTGCTTTTGGTTCTAAAGATGATGGATTCAATCTGAAAAGATGGGTTAAGGCTTATTGAACTGATTTCAAATAGAAAGGTGGAAAGAATCAGAATTTTCTGGCTGCATTTGGTCCTGAAGATGATAGACTCGATCCGAAATGATAGGTTAAGGTAAACTGAACTTATTTCGAGTAGATGGGTTGAAAGATACAGATTTTTCTAGCTAAATATGGTTCTAAAGATGATGAATTATAACTCAATTGATGGGTTTGGGTGTATTGAACTGATATCAAATAGATAGGTGGAAAGAATAAGAATTTTCTGGCTGCTTTTGGTTCTGAAGATGATGGATTCAATCTGAAACGATGAGTAAAGGCGTATTGAACTGATTTCAAATAGATAGGTGGAAAGAAACAGAATTTTCTGGCTGCTTTTGGTTCTAAAGATGATGGATTCAATCTGAAAAGATGGGTTAAGGCTTATTGAACTGATTTCAAATAGATAGGTGGAAAGAATCAGAATTTTCTGGCTGCATTTGGTTCTGAAGATGATAGACTCGATCCGAAATGATAGGTTAAGGTAAACTGAACTTATTTCGAGTAGATGGGTTGAAAGATACAGATTTTTCTAGCTAAATATGGTTCTAAAGATGATGAATTCTATCTTAATTGATGGGTTTGGGTGTATTGAACTGATATCAAATAGATAGGTGGAAAGAATAAGAATTTTCTGGCTGCTTTTGGTTCTGAAGATGATGGATTCAATCTGAAAAGATGAGTAAAGGCGTATTGAACTGATTTCAAATAGATAGGTGGAAAGAAACAGAATTTTCTGGCTGCTTTTAGTTCTAAAGATGATGGATTCAATCTGAAAAGATGGGTTAAGGCTTATTGAACTGATTTAAAATAGATAGGTGGAAAGAATCAGAATTTTCTGGCTGCATTTGGTTCTGAAGATGATAGACTCGATCCGAAATGATAGGTTAAGGTAAACTGAACTTATTTCGAGTAGATGGGTTGAAAGATACAGATTTTTCTAGCTAAATATGGTTCTAAAGATGATGAATTCTATCTTAATTGATGGGTTTGGGTGTATTGAACTGATATCAAATAGATAGGTGGAAAGAATAAGAATTTTCTGGCTGCTTTTGGTTCTGAAGATGATGGATTCAATCTGAAAAGATGAGTAAAGGCGTATTGAACTGATTTCAAATAGATAGGTGGAAAGAAACAGAATTTTCTGGCTGCTTTTGGTTCTAAAGATGATGGATTCAATCTGAAAAGATGGGTTAAGGCTTATTGAACTGATTTCAAATATATAGGTGGAAAGAAACAGAATTTTCTGGCTGCTTTTGGTTCTAAAGATGATGGATTCAATCTGAAAAGATGGGTTAAGGCTTATTGAACTGATTTAAAATAGATAGGTGGAAAGAATCAGAATTTTCTGGCTGCTTTTGGTTCTGAAGATGATGGATTCAATCTGAAAAGATGGGTTAAGGCGTATTGAACTGATTTCAAATAGATAGGTGGAAAGAAACCGAATTTTCTGGCTGCTTTTGTTTCTAAAGTTGATGGATCAATGTGAAAAGATGGGTTAAGGCGTATTGAACTGATTTCAAATAGATAGGTGGAAAGAAACAGAATTTTCTGGCTGCTTTTGGTTCTAAAGATGATGGATTCAATCTGAAAAGATGGGTTAAGGCTTATTGAACTGATTTCAAATAGAAAGGTGGAAAGAATCAGAATTTTCTGGCTGCATTTGGTCCTGAAGATGATAGACTCGATCCGAAATGATAGGTTAAGGTAAACTGAACTTATTTCGAGTAGATGGGTTGAAAGATACAGATTTTTCTAGCTAAATATGGTTCTAAAGATGATGAATTATAACTCAATTGATGGGTTTGGGTGTATTGAACTGATATCAAATAGATAGGTGGAAAGAATAAGAATTTTCTGGCTGCTTTTGGTTCTGAAGATGATGGATTCAATCTGAAAAGATGAGTAAAGGCGTATTGAACTGATTTCAAATAGATAGGTGGAAAGAAACAGAATTTTCTGGCTGCTTTTGGTTCTAAAGATGATGGATTCAATCTGAAAAGATGGGTTAAGGCTTATTGAACTGATTTAAAATAGATAGGTGGAAAGAATCAGAATTTTCTGGCTGCATTTGGTTCTGAAGATGATAGACTCGATCCGAAATGATAGGTTAAGGTAAACTGAACTTATTTCGAGTAGATGGGTTGAAAGATACAGATTTTTCTAGCTAAATATGGTTCTAAAGATGATGAATTCTATCTTAATTGATGGGTTTGGGTGTATTGAACTGATATCAAATAGATAGGTGGAAAGAATAAGAATTTTCTGGCTGCTTTTGGTTCTGAAGATGATGGATTCAATCTGAAAAGATGAGTAAAGGCGTATTGAACTGATTTCAAATAGATAGGTGGAAAGAAACAGAATTTTCTGGCTGCTTTTGGTTCTAAAGATGATGGATTCAATCTGAAAAGATGGGTTAAGGCTTATTGAACTGATTTCAAATAGATAGGTGGAAAGAATCAGAATTTTCTGGCTGCATTTGGTTCTGAAGATGATAGACTCGATCCGAAATGATAGGTTAAGGTAAACTGAACTTATTTCGAGTAGATGGGTTGAAAGATACAGATTTTTCTAGCTAAATATGGTTCTAAAGATGATGAATTATAACTTAATTGATGGGTTTGGGTGTATTGAACTGATATCAAATAGATAGGTGGAAAGAAACCGAATTTTCTGGCTGCTTTTGGTTCTGAAGATGATGGATTCAATCTGAAAAGATGAGTAAAGGCGTATTGAACTGATTTCAAATAGATAGGTGGAAAGAAACAGAATTTTCTGGCTGCTTTTGGTTCTAAAGATGATGGATTCAATCTGAAAAGATGAGTAAAGGCGTATTGAACTGATTTAAAATAGATAGGTGGAAAGAATCAGAATTTTCTGGCTGCATTTGGTTCTGAAGATGATAGACTCGATCCGAAATGATAGGTTAAGGTAAACTGAACTTATTTCGAGTAGATGGGGTGAAAGATACAGATTTTTCTAGCTAAATATGGTTCTAAAGATGATGAATTCTATCTTAATTGATGGGTTTGGGTGTATTGAACTGATATCAAATAGATAGGTGGAAAGAATAAGAATTTTCTGGCTGCTTTTGGTTCTGAAGATGATGGATTCAATCTGAAAAGATGAGTAAAGGCGTATTGAACTGATTTCAAATAGATAGGTGGAAAGAAACAGAATTTTCTGGCTGCTTTTGGTTCTAAAGATGATGGATTCAATCTGAAAAGATGGGTTAAGGCTTATTGAACTGATTTCAAATAGATAGGTGGAAAGAAACAGAATTTTCTGGCTGCTTTTGGTTCTAAAGATGATGGATTCAATCTGAAAAGATGGGTTAAGGCTTATTGAACTGATTTAAAATAGATAGGTGGAAAGAATCAGAATTTTCTGGCTGCTTTTGGTTCTGAAGATGATGGATTCAATCTGAAAAGATGGGTTAAGGCGTATTGAACTGATTTCAAATAGATAGGTGGAAAGAAACCGAATTTTCTTGCTGCTTTTGTTTCTAAAGATGATGGATCAATGTGAAAAGATGGGTTAAGGCGTATTGAACTGATTTCAAATAGATAGGTGGAAAGAAACAGAATTTTCTGGCTGCTTTTGGTTCTAAAGATGATGGATTCAATCTGAAAAGATGGGTTAAGGCTTATTGAACTGATTTAAAATAGATAGGTGGAAAGAATCAGAATTTTCTGGCTGCATTTGGTTCTGAAGATGATAGACTCGATCCGAAATGATAGGTTAAGGTAAACTGAACTTATTTCGAGTAGATGGGTTGAAAGATACAGATTTTTCTAGCTAAATATGGTTCTAAAGATGATGAATTATAACTCAATTGATGGGTTTGGGTGTATTGAACTGATATCAAATAGATAGGTGGAAAGAATAAGAATTTTCTGGCTGCTTTTGGTTCTGAAGATGATGGATTCAATCTGAAAAGATGAGTAAAGGCGTATTGAACTGATTTCAAATAGATAGGTGGAAAGAAACAGAATTTTCTGGCTGCTTTTGGTTCTAAAGATGATGGATTCAATCTGAAAAGATGGGTTAAGGCTTATTGAACTGATTTCAAATAGATAGGTGGAAAGAATCAGAATTTTCTGGCTGCATTTGGTTCTGAAGATGATAGACTCGATCCGAAATGATAGGTTAAGGTAAACTGAACTTATTTCGAGTAGATGGGTTGAAAGATACAGATTTTTCTAGCTAAATATGGTTCTAAAGATGATGAATTCTATCTTAATTGATGGGTTTGGGTGTATTGAACTGATATCAAATAGATAGGTGGAAAGAATAAGAATTTTCTGGCTGCTTTTGGTTCTGAAGATGATGGATTCAATCTGAAAAGATGAGTAAAGGCGTATTGAACTGATTTCAAATAGATAGGTGGAAAGAAACAGAATTTTCTGGCTGCTTTTAGTTCTAAAGATGATGGATTCAATCTGAAAAGATGGGTTAAGGCTTATTGAACTGATTTCAAATAGATAGGTGGAAAGAATCAGAATTTTCTGGCTGCATTTGGTTCTGAAGATGATAGACTCGATCCGAAATGATAGGTTAAGGTAAACTGAACTTATTTCGAGTAGATGGGTTGAAAGATACAGATTTTTCTAGCTAAATATGGTTCTAAAGATGATGAATTATAACTTAATTGATGGGTTTGGGTGTATTGAACTGATATCAAATAGATAGGTGGAAAGAATAAGAATTTTCTGGCTGCTTTTGGTTCTGAAGATGATGGATTCAATCTGAAAAGATGAGTAAAGGCGTATTGAACTGATTTCAAATAGATAGGTGGAAAGAAACAGAATTTTCTGGCTGCTTTTGGTTCTAAAGATGATGGATTCAATCTGAAAAGATGAGTAAAGGCGTATTGAACTGATTTAAAATAGATAGGTGGAAAGAATCAGAATTTTCTGGCTGCATTTGGTTCTGAAGATGATAGACTCGATCCGAAATGATAGGTTAAGGTAAACTGAACTTATTTCGAGTAGATGGGGTGAAAGATACAGATTTTTCTAGCTAAATATGGTTCTAAAGATGATGAATTCTATCTTAATTGATGGGTTTGGGTGTATTGAACTGATATCAAATAGATAGGTGGAAAGAATAAGAATTTTCTGGCTGCTTTTGGTTCTGAAGATGATGGATTCAATCTGAAAAGATGAGTAAAGGCGTATTGAACTGATTTCAAATAGATAGGTGGAAAGAAACAGAATTTTCTGGCTGCTTTTGGTTCTAAAGATGATGGATTCAATCTGAAAAGATGGGTTAAGGCTTATTGAACTGATTTCAAATAGATAGGTGGAAAGAAACAGAATTTTCTGGCTGCTTTTGGTTCTAAAGATGATGGATTCAATCTGAAAAGATGGGTTAAGGCTTATTGAACTGATTTAAAATAGATAGGTGGAAAGAATCAGAATTTTCTGGCTGCTTTTGGTTCTGAAGATGATGGATTCAATCTGAAAAGATGGGTTAAGGCGTATTGAACTGATTTCAAATAGATAGGTGGAAAGAAACCGAATTTTCTTGCTGCTTTTGTTTCTAAAGATGATGGATCAATGTGAAAAGATGGGTTAAGGCGTATTGAACTGATTTCAAATAGATAGGTGGAAAGAAACAGAATTTTCTGGCTGCTTTTGGTTCTAAAGATGATGGATTCAATCTGAAAAGATGGGTTAAGGCTTATTGAACTGATTTCAAATAGAAAGGTGGAAAGAATCAGAATTTTCTGGCTGCATTTGGTCCTGAAGATGATAGACTCGATCCGAAATGATAGGTTAAGGTAAACTGAACTTATTTCGAGTAGATGGGTTGAAAGATACAGATTTTTCTAGCTAAATATGGTTCTAAAGATGATGAATTATAACTCAATGGATGGGTTTGGGTGTATTGAACTGATATCAAATAGATAGGTGGAAAGAATAAGAATTTTCTGGCTGCTTTTGGTTCTGAAGATGATGGATTCAATCTGAAAAGATGAGTAAAGGCGTATTGAACTGATTTCAAATAGATAGGTGGAAAGAAACAGAATTTTCTGGCTGCTTTTGGTTCTAAAGATGATGGATTCAATCTGAAAAGATGGGTTAAGGCTTATTGAACTGATTTCAAATAGATAGGTGGAAAGAATCAGAATTTTCTGGCTGCATTTGGTTCTGAAGATGATAGACTCGATCCGAAATGATAGGTTAAGGTAAACTGAACTTATTTCGAGTAGATGGGTTGAAAGATACAGATTTTTCTAGCTAAATATGGTTCTAAAGATGATGAATTATAACTTAATTGATGGGTTTGGGTGTATTGAACTAATATCAAATAGATAGGTGGAAAGAATAAGAATTTTCTGGCTGCTTTTGGTTCTGAAGATGATGGATTCAATCTGAAAAGATGAGTAAAGGCGTATTGAACTGATTTCAAATAGATAGGTGGAAAGAAACAGAATTTTCTGGCTGCTTTTGGTTCTAAAGATGATGGATTCAATCTGAAAAGATGAGTAAAGGCGTATTGAACTGATTTCAAATAGATAGGTGGAAAGAAACAGAATTTTCTGGCTGCTTTTGGTTCTAAAGATGATGGATTCAATCTGAAAAGATGAGTAAAGGCGTATTGAACTGATTTAAAATATATAGGTGGAAAGAATCAGAATTTTCTGGCTGCATTTGGTTCTGAAGATGATAGACTCGATCCGAAATGATAGGTTAAGGTAAACTGAACTTATTTCGAGTAGATGGGTTGAAAGATACAGATTTTTCTAGCTAAATATGGTTCTAAAGATGATGAATTCTATCTTAATTGATGGGTTTGGGTGTATTGAACTGATATCAAATAGATAGGTGGAAAGAATAAGAATTTTCTGGCTGCTTTTGGTTCTGAAGATGATGGATTCAATCTGAAAAGATGAGTAAAGGCGTATTGAACTGATTTCAAATAGATAGGTGGAAAGAAACAGAATTTTCTGGCTGCTTTTGGTTCTAAAGATGATGGATTCAATCTGAAAAGATGGGTTAAGGCTTATTGAACTGATTTCAAATAGATAGGTGGAAAGAAACAGAATTTTCTGGCTGCTTTTGGTTCTAAAGATGATGGATTCAATCTGAAAAGATGGGTTAAGGCTTATTGAACTGATTTCAAATAGATAGGTGGAAAGAATCAGAATTTTCTGGCTGCATTTGGTTCTGAAGATGATAGACTCGATCCGAAATGATAGGTTAAGGTAAACTGAACTTATTTCGAGTAGATGGGTTGAAAGATACAGATTTTTCTAGCTAAATATGGTTCTAAAGATGATGAATTCTATCTTAATTGATGGGTTTGGGTGTATTGAACTGATATCAAATAGATAGGTGGAAAGAATAAGAATTTTCTGGCTGCTTTTGGTTCTGAAGATGATGGATTCAATCTGAAAAGATGAGTAAAGGCGTATTGAACTGATTTCAAATAGATAGGTGGAAAGAAACCGAATTTTCTGGCTGCTTTTGTTTCTAAAGTTGATGGATCAATGTGAAAAGATGGGTTAAGGCGTATTGAACTGATTTCAAATAGATAGGTGGAAAGAAACAGAATTTTCTGGCTGCTTTTGGTTCTAAAGATGATGGATTCAATCTGAAAAGATGGGTTAAGGCTTATTGAACTGATTTCAAATATATCGGTGGAAAGAAACAGAATTTTCTGGCTGCTTTTGGTTCTAAAGATGATGGATTCAATCTGAAAAGATGGGTTAAGGCTTATTGAACTGATTTAAAATAGATAGGTGGAAAGAATCAGAATTTTCTGGCTGCTTTTGGTTCTGAAGATGATGGATTCAATCTGAAAAGATGGGTTAAGGCGTATTGAACTGATTTCAAATAGATAGGTGGAAAGAAACCGAATTTTCTGGCTGCTTTTGTTTCTAAAGTTGATGGATCAATGTGAAAAGATGGGTTAAGGCGTATTGAACTGATTTCAAATAGATAGGTGGAAAGAAACAGAATTTTCTGGCTGCTTTTGGTTCTAAAGATGATGGATTCAATCTGAAAAGATGGGTTAAGGCTTATTGAACTGATTTCAAATAGAAAGGTGGAAAGAATCAGAATTTTCTGGCTGCATTTGGTCCTGAAGATGATAGACTCGATCCGAAATGATAGGTTAAGGTAAACTGAACTTATTTCGAGTAGATGGGTTGAAAGATACAGATTTTTCTAGCTAAATATGGTTCTAAAGATGATGAATTATAACTCAATTGATGGGTTTGGGTGTATTGAACTGATATCAAATAGATAGGTGGAAAGAATAAGAATTTTCTGGCTGCTTTTGGTTCTGAAGATGATGGATTCAATCTGAAAAGATGAGTAAAGGCGTATTGAACTGATTTCAAATAGATAGGTGGAAAGAAACAGAATTTTCTGGCTGCTTTTGGTTCTAAAGATGATGGATTCAATCTGAAAAGATGGGTTAAGGCTTATTGAACTGATTTCAAATAGATAGGTGGAAAGAATCAGAATTTTCTGGCTGCATTTGGTTCTGAAGATGATAGACTCGATCCGAAATGATAGGTTAAGGTAAACTGAACTTATTTCGAGTAGATGGGTTGAAAGATACAGATTTTTCTAGCTAAATATGGTTCTAAAGATGATGAATTCTATCTTAATTGATGGGTTTGGGTGTATTGAACTGATATCAAATAGATAGGTGGAAAGAATAAGAATTTTCTGGCTGCTTTTGGTTCTGAAGATGATGGATTCAATCTGAAAAGATGAGTAAAGGCGTATTGAACTGATTTCAAATAGATAGGTGGAAAGAAACAGAATTTTCTGGCTGCTTTTGGTTCTAAAGATGATGGATTCAATCTGAAAAGATGGGTTAAGGCTTATTGAACTGATTTCAAATATATAGGTGGAAAGAAACAGAATTTTCTGGCTGCTTTTGGTTCTAAAGATGATGGATTCAATCTGAAAAGATGGGTTAAGGCTTATTGAACTGATTTAAAATAGATAGGTGGAAAGAATCAGAATTTTCTGGCTGCTTTTGGTTCTGAAGATGATGGATTCAATCTGAAAAGATGGGTTAAGGCGTATTGAACTGATTTCAAATAGATAGGTGGAAAGAAACCGAATTTTCTGGCTGCTTTTGTTTCTAAAGTTGATGGATCAATGTGAAAAGATGGGTTAAGGCGTATTGAACTGATTTCAAATAGATAGGTGGAAAGAAACAGAATTTTCTGGCTGCTTTTGGTTCTAAAGATGATGGATTCAATCTGAAAAGATGGGTTAAGGCTTATTGAACTGATTTCAAATAGAAAGGTGGAAAGAATCAGAATTTTCTGGCTGCATTTGGTCCTGAAGATGATAGACTCGATCCGAAATGATAGGTTAAGGTAAACTGAACTTATTTCGAGTAGATGGGTTGAAAGATACAGATTTTTCTAGCTAAATATGGTTCTAAAGATGATGAATTATAACTCAATTGATGGGTTTGGGTGTATTGAACTGATATCAAATAGATAGGTGGAAAGAATAAGAATTTTCTGGCTGCTTTTGGTTCTGAAGATGATGGATTCAATCTGAAAAGATGAGTAAAGGCGTATTGAACTGATTTCAAATAGATAGGTGGAAAGAAACAGAATTTTCTGGCTGCTTTTGGTTCTAAAGATGATGGATTCAATCTGAAAAGATGGGTTAAGGCTTATTGAACTGATTTAAAATAGATAGGTGGAAAGAATCAGAATTTTCTGGCTGCATTTGGTTCTGAAGATGATAGACTCGATCCGAAATGATAGGTTAAGGTAAACTGAACTTATTTCGAGTAGATGGGTTGAAAGATACAGATTTTTCTAGCTAAATATGGTTCTAAAGATGATGAATTCTATCTTAATTGATGGGTTTGGGTGTATTGAACTGATATCAAATAGATAGGTGGAAAGAATAAGAATTTTCTGGCTGCTTTTGGTTCTGAAGATGATGGATTCAATCTGAAAAGATGAGTAAAGGCGTATTGAACTGATTTCAAATAGATAGGTGGAAAGAAACAGAATTTTCTGGCTGCTTTTGGTTCTAAAGATGATGGATTCAATCTGAAAAGATGGGTTAAGGCTTATTGAACTGATTTCAAATAGATAGGTGGAAAGAATCAGAATTTTCTGGCTGCATTTGGTTCTGAAGATGATAGACTCGATCCGAAATGATAGGTTAAGGTAAACTGAACTTATTTCGAGTAGATGGGTTGAAAGATACAGATTTTTCTAGCTAAATATGGTTCTAAAGATGATGAATTATAACTTAATTGATGGGTTTGGGTGTATTGAACTGATATCAAATAGATAGGTGGAAAGAAACCGAATTTTCTGGCTGCTTTTGGTTCTGAAGATGATGGATTCAATCTGAAAAGATGAGTAAAGGCGTATTGAACTGATTTCAAATAGATAGGTGGAAAGAAACAGAATTTTCTGGCTGCTTTTGGTTCTAAAGATGATGGATTCAATCTGAAAAGATGAGTAAAGGCGTATTGAACTGATTTAAAATAGATAGGTGGAAAGAATCAGAATTTTCTGGCTGCATTTGGTTCTGAAGATGATAGACTCGATCCGAAATGATAGGTTAAGGTAAACTGAACTTATTTCGAGTAGATGGGTTGAAAGATACAGATTTTTCTAGCTAAATATGGTTCTAAAGATGATGAATTCTATCTTAATTGATGGGTTTGGGTGTATTGAACTGATATCAAATAGATAGGTGGAAAGAATAAGAATTTTCTGGCTGCTTTTGGTTCTGAAGATGATGGATTCAATCTGAAAAGATGAGTAAAGGCGTATTGAACTGATTTCAAATAGATAGGTGGAAAGAAACAGAATTTTCTGGCTGCTTTTGGTTCTAAAGATGATGGATTCAATCTGAAAAGATGGGTTAAGGCTTATTGAACTGATTTCAAATAGATAGGTGGAAAGAAACAGAATTTTCTGGCTGCTTTTGGTTCTAAAGATGATGGATTCAATCTGAAAAGATGGGTTAAGGCTTATTGAACTGATTTAAAATAGATAGGTGGAAAGAATCAGAATTTTCTGGCTGCTTTTGGTTCTGAAGATGATGGATTCAATCTGAAAAGATGGGTTAAGGCGTATTGAACTGATTTCAAATAGATAGGTGGAAAGAAACCGAATTTTCTTGCTGCTTTTGTTTCTAAAGATGATGGATCAATGTGAAAAGATGGGTTAAGGCGTATTGAACTGATTTCAAATAGATAGGTGGAAAGAAACAGAATTTTCTGGCTGCTTTTGGTTCTAAAGATGATGGATTCAATCTGAAAAGATGGGTTAAGGCTTATTGAACTGATTTAAAATAGATAGGTGGAAAGAATCAGAATTTTCTGGCTGCATTTGGTTCTGAAGATGATAGACTCGATCCGAAATGATAGGTTAAGGTAAACTGAACTTATTTCGAGTAGATGGGTTGAAAGATACAGATTTTTCTAGCTAAATATGGTTCTAAAGATGATGAATTATAACTCAATTGATGGGTTTGGGAGTATTGAACTGATATCAAATAGATAGGTGGAAAGAATAAGAATTTTCTGGCTGCTTTTGGTTCTGAAGATGATGGATTCAATCTGAAAAGATGAGTAAAGGCGTATTGAACTGATTTCAAATAGATAGGTGGAAAGAAACAGAATTTTCTGGCTGCTTTTGGTTCTAAAGATGATGGATTCAATCTGAAAAGATGGGTTAAGGCTTATTGAACTGATTTCAAATAGATAGGTGGAAAGAATCAGAATTTTCTGGCTGCATTTGGTTCTGAAGATGATAGACTCGATCCGAAATGATAGGTTAAGGTAAACTGAACTTATTTCGAGTAGATGGGTTGAAAGATACAGATTTTTCTAGCTAAATATGGTTCTAAAGATGATGAATTCTATCTTAATTGATGGGTTTGGGTGTATTGAACTGATATCAAATAGATAGGTGGAAAGAATAAGAATTTTCTGGCTGCTTTTGGTTCTGAAGATGATGGATTCAATCTGAAAAGATGAGTAAAGGCGTATTGAACTGATTTCAAATAGATAGGTGGAAAGAAACAGAATTTTCTGGCTGCTTTTAGTTCTAAAGATGATGGATTCAATCTGAAAAGATGGGTTAAGGCTTATTGAACTGATTTCAAATAGATAGGTGGAAAGAATCAGAATTTTCTGGCTGCATTTGGTTCTGAAGATGATAGACTCGATCCGAAATGATAGGTTAAGGTAAACTGAACTTATTTCGAGTAGATGGGTTGAAAGATACAGATTTTTCTAGCTAAATATGGTTCTAAAGATGATGAATTATAACTTAATTGATGGGTTTGGGTGTATTGAACTGATATCAAATAGATAGGTGGAAAGAATAAGAATTTTCTGGCTGCTTTTGGTTCTGAAGATGATGGATTCAATCTGAAAAGATGAGTAAAGGCGTATTGAACTGATTTCAAATAGATAGGTGGAAAGAAACAGAATTTTCTGGCTGCTTTTGGTTCTAAAGATGATGGATTCAATCTGAAAAGATGAGTAAAGGCGTATTGAACTGATTTAAAATAGATAGGTGGAAAGAATCAGAATTTTCTGGCTGCATTTGGTTCTGAAGATGATAGACTCGATCCGAAATGATAGGTTAAGGTAAACTGAACTTATTTCGAGTAGATGGGGTGAAAGATACAGATTTTTCTAGCTAAATATGGTTCTAAAGATGATGAATTCTATCTTAATTGATGGGTTTGGGTGTATTGAACTGATATCAAATAGATAGGTGGAAAGAATAAGAATTTTCTGGCTGCTTTTGGTTCTGAAGATGATGGATTCAATCTGAAAAGATGAGTAAAGGCGTATTGAACTGATTTCAAATAGATAGGTGGAAAGAAACAGAATTTTCTGGCTGCTTTTGGTTCTAAAGATGATGGATTCAATCTGAAAAGATGGGTTAAGGCTTATTGAACTGATTTCAAATAGATAGGTGGAAAGAAACAGAATTTTCTGGCTGCTTTTGGTTCTAAAGATGATGGATTCAATCTGAAAAGATGGGTTAAGGCTTATTGAACTGATTTAAAATAGATAGGTGGAAAGAATCAGAATTTTCTGGCTGCTTTTGGTTCTGAAGATGATGGATTCAATCTGAAAAGATGGGTTAAGGCGTATTGAACTGATTTCAAATAGATAGGTGGAAAGAAACCGAATTTTCTTGCTGCTTTTGTTTCTAAAGATGATGGATCAATGTGAAAAGATGGGTTAAGGCGTATTGAACTGATTTCAAATAGATAGGTGGAAAGAAACAGAATTTTCTGGCTGCTTTTGGTTCTAAAGATGATGGATTCAATCTGAAAAGATGGGTTAAGGCTTATTGAACTGATTTCAAATAGAAAGGTGGAAAGAATCAGAATTTTCTGGCTGCATTTGGTCCTGAAGATGATAGACTCGATCCGAAATGATAGGTTAAGGTAAACTGAACTTATTTCGAGTAGATGGGTTGAAAGATACAGATTTTTCTAGCTAAATATGGTTCTAAAGATGATGAATTATAACTCAATGGATGGGTTTGGGTGTATTGAACTGATATCAAATAGATAGGTGGAAAGAATAAGAATTTTCTGGCTGCTTTTGGTTCTGAAGATGATGGATTCAATCTGAAAAGATGAGTAAAGGCGTATTGAACTGATTTCAAATAGATAGGTGGAAAGAAACAGAATTTTCTGGCTGCTTTTGGTTCTAAAGATGATGGATTCAATCTGAAAAGATGGGTTAAGGCTTATTGAACTGATTTCAAATAGATAGGTGGAAAGAATCAGAATTTTCTGGCTGCATTTGGTTCTGAAGATGATAGACTCGATCCGAAATGATAGGTTAAGGTAAACTGAACTTATTTCGAGTAGATGGGTTGAAAGATACAGATTTTTCTAGCTAAATATGGTTCTAAAGATGATGAATTATAACTTAATTGATGGGTTTGGGTGTATTGAACTAATATCAAATAGATAGGTGGAAAGAATAAGAATTTTCTGGCTGCTTTTGGTTCTGAAGATGATGGATTCAATCTGAAAAGATGAGTAAAGGCGTATTGAACTGATTTCAAATAGATAGGTGGAAAGAAACAGAATTTTCTGGCTGCTTTTGGTTCTAAAGATGATGGATTCAATCTGAAAAGATGAGTAAAGGCGTATTGAACTGATTTAAAATATATAGGTGGAAAGAATCAGAATTTTCTGGCTGCATTTGGTTCTGAAGATGATAGACTCGATCCGAAATGATAGGTTAAGGTAAACTGAACTTATTTCGAGTAGATGGGTTGAAAGATACAGATTTTTCTAGCTAAATATGGTTCTAAAGATGATGAATTCTATCTTAATTGATGGGTTTGGGTGTATTGAACTGATATCAAATAGATAGGTGGAAAGAATAAGAATTTTCTGGCTGCTTTTGGTTCTGAAGATGATGGATTCAATCTGAAAAGATGAGTAAAGGCGTATTGAACTGATTTCAAATAGATAGGTGGAAAGAAACAGAATTTTCTGGCTGCTTTTGGTTCTAAAGATGATGGATTCAATCTGAAAAGATGGGTTAAGGCTTATTGAACTGATTTCAAATAGATAGGTGGAAAGAAACAGAATTTTCTGGCTGCTTTTGGTTCTAAAGATGATGGATTCAATCTGAAAAGATGGGTTAAGGCTTATTGAACTGATTTCAAATAGATAGGTGGAAAGAAACAGAATTTTCTGGCTGCTTTTGGTTCTAAAGATGATGGATTCAATCTGAAAAGATGGGTTAAGGCTTATTGAACTGATTTAAAATAGATAGGTGGAAAGAATCAGAATTTTCTGGCTGCTTTTGGTTCTGAAGATGATGGATTCAATCTGAAAAGATGGGTTAAGGCGTATTGAACTGATTTCAAATAGATAGGTGGAAAGAAACCGAATTTTCTTGCTGCTTTTGTTTCTAAAGATGATGGATCAATGTGAAAAGATGGGTTAAGGCGTATTGAACTGATTTCAAATAGATAGGTGGAAAGAAACAGAATTTTCTGGCTGCTTTTGGTTCTAAAGATGATGGATTCAATCTGAAAAGATGGGTTAAGGCTTATTGAACTGATTTCAAATAGAAAGGTGGAAAGAATCAGAATTTTCTGGCTGCATTTGGTCCTGAAGATGATAGACTCGATCCGAAATGATAGGTTAAGGTAAACTGAACTTATTTCGAGTAGATGGGTTGAAAGATACAGATTTTTCTAGCTAAATATGGTTCTAAAGATGATGAATTATAACTCAATGGATGGGTTTGGGTGTATTGAACTGATATCAAATAGATAGGTGGAAAGAATAAGAATTTTCTGGCTGCTTTTGGTTCTGAAGATGATGGATTCAATCTGAAAAGATGAGTAAAGGCGTATTGAACTGATTTCAAATAGATAGGTGGAAAGAAACAGAATTTTCTGGCTGCTTTTGGTTCTAAAGATGATGGATTCAATCTGAAAAGATGGGTTAAGGCTTATTGAACTGATTTCAAATAGATAGGTGGAAAGAATCAGAATTTTCTGGCTGCATTTGGTTCTGAAGATGATAGACTCGATCCGAAATGATAGGTTAAGGTAAACTGAACTTATTTCGAGTAGATGGGTTGAAAGATACAGATTTTTCTAGCTAAATATGGTTCTAAAGATGATGAATTATAACTTAATTGATGGGTTTGGGTGTATTGAACTAATATCAAATAGATAGGTGGAAAGAATAAGAATTTTCTGGCTGCTTTTGGTTCTGAAGATGATGGATTCAATCTGAAAAGATGAGTAAAGGCGTATTGAACTGATTTCAAATAGATAGGTGGAAAGAAACAGAATTTTCTGGCTGCTTTTGGTTCTAAAGATGATGGATTCAATCTGAAAAGATGAGTAAAGGCGTATTGAACTGATTTAAAATATATAGGTGGAAAGAATCAGAATTTTCTGGCTGCATTTGGTTCTGAAGATGATAGACTCGATCCGAAATGATAGGTTAAGGTAAACTGAACTTATTTCGAGTAGATGGGTTGAAAGATACAGATTTTTCTAGCTAAATATGGTTCTAAAGATGATGAATTCTATCTTAATTGATGGGTTTGGGTGTATTGAACTGATATCAAATAGATAGGTGGAAAGAATAAGAATTTTCTGGCTGCTTTTGGTTCTGAAGATGATGGATTCAATCTGAAAAGATGAGTAAAGGCGTATTGAACTGATTTCAAATAGATAGGTGGAAAGAAACAGAATTTTCTGGCTGCTTTTGGTTCTAAAGATGATGGATTCAATCTGAAAAGATGGGTTAAGGCTTATTGAACTGATTTCAAATAGATAGGTGGAAAGAAACAGAATTTTCTGGCTGCTTTTGGTTCTAAAGATGATGGATTCAATCTGAAAAGATGGGTTAAGGCTTATTGAACTGATTTCAAATAGATAGGTGGAAAGAATCAGAATTTTCTGGCTGCATTTGGTTCTGAAGATGATAGACTCGATCCGAAATGATAGGTTAAGGTAAACTGAACTTATTTCGAGTAGATGGGTTGAAAGATACAGATTTTTCTAGCTAAATATGGTTCTAAAGATGATGAATTCTATCTTAATTGATGGGTTTGGGTGTATTGAACTGATATCAAATAGATAGGTGGAAAGAATAAGAATTTTCTGGCTGCTTTTGGTTCTGAAGATGATGGATTCAATCTGAAAAGATGAGTAAAGGCGTATTGAACTGATTTCAAATAGATAGGTGGAAAGAAACCGAATTTTCTGGCTGCTTTTGTTTCTAAAGTTGATGGATCAATGTGAAAAGATGGGTTAAGGCGTATTGAACTGATTTCAAATAGATAGGTGGAAAGAAACAGAATTTTCTGGCTGCTTTTGGTTCTAAAGATGATGGATTCAATCTGAAAAGATGGGTTAAGGCTTATTGAACTGATTTCAAATAGAAAGGTGGAAAGAATCAGAATTTTCTGGCTGCATTTGGTCCTGAAGATGATAGACTCGATCCGAAATGATAGGTTAAGGTAAACTGAACTTATTTCGAGTAGATGGGTTGAAAGATACAGATTTTTCTAGCTAAATATGGTTCTAAAGATGATGAATTATAACTCAATTGATGGGTTTGGGTGTATTGAACTGATATCAAATAGATAGGTGGAAAGAATAAGAATTTTCTGGCTGCTTTTGGTTCTGAAGATGATGGATTCAATCTGAAACGATGAGTAAAGGCGTATTGAACTGATTTCAAATAGATAGGTGGAAAGAAACAGAATTTTCTGGCTGCTTTTGGTTCTAAAGATGATGGATTCAATCTGAAAAGATGGGTTAAGGCTTATTGAACTGATTTCAAATAGATAGGTGGAAAGAATCAGAATTTTCTGGCTGCATTTGGTTCTGAAGATGATATACTCGATCCGAAATGATAGGTTAAGGTAAACTGAACTTATTTCGAGTAGATGGGTTGAAAGATACAGATTTTTCTAGCTAAATATGGTTCTAAAGATGATGAATTCTATCTTAATTGATGGGTTTGGGTGTATTGAACTGATATCAAATAGATAGGTGGAAAGAATAAGAATTTTCTGGCTGCTTTTGGTTCTGAAGATGATGGATTCAATCTGAAAAGATGAGTAAAGGCGTATTGAACTGATTTCAAATAGATAGGTGGAAAGAAACAGAATTTTCTGG
This sequence comes from Tubulanus polymorphus, assembly GCF_964204645.1. NCBI lineage: Eukaryota > Metazoa > Nemertea > Palaeonemertea > Tubulaniformes > Tubulanidae > Tubulanus > Tubulanus polymorphus. The sequence goes on from NW_027437433.1 coordinate 120,377, forward strand.
CTGCTTTTAGTTCTAAAGATGATGGATTCAATCTGAAAAGATGGGTTAAGGCTTATTGAACTGATTTCAAATAGATAGGTGGAAAGAATCAGAATTTTCTGGCTGCATTTGGTTCTGAAGATGATAGACTCGATCCGAAATGATAGGTTAAGGTAAACTGAACTTATTTCGAGTAGATGGGTTGAAAGATACAGATTTTTCTAGCTAAATATGGTTCTAAAGATGATGAATTATAACTTAATTGATGGGTTTGGGTGTATTGAACTGATATCAAATAGATAGGTGGAAAGAATAAGAATTTTCTGGCTGCTTTTGGTTCTGAAGATGATGGATTCAATCTGAAAAGATGAGTAAAGGCGTATTGAACTGATTTCAAATAGATAGGTGGAAAGAAACAGAATTTTCTGGCTGCTTTTGGTTCTAAAGATGATGGATTCAATCTGAAAAGATGAGTAAAGGCGTATTGAACTGATTTAAAATAGATAGGTGGAAAGAATCAGAATTTTCTGGCTGCATTTGGTTCTGAAGATGATAGACTCGATCCGAAATGATAGGTTAAGGTAAACTGAACTTATTTCGAGTAGATGGGGTGAAAGATACAGATTTTTCTAGCTAAATATGGTTCTAAAGATGATGAATTCTATCTTAATTGATGGGTTTGGGTGTATTGAACTGATATCAAATAGATAGGTGGAAAGAATAAGAATTTTCTGGCTGCTTTTGGTTCTGAAGATGATGGATTCAATCTGAAAAGATGAGTAAAGGCGTATTGAACTGATTTCAAATAGATAGGTGGAAAGAAACAGAATTTTCTGGCTGCTTTTGGTTCTAAAGATGATGGATTCAATCTGAAAAGATGGGTTAAGGCTTATTGAACTGATTTCAAATAGATAGGTGGAAAGAAACAGAATTTTCTGGCTGCTTTTGGTTCTAAAGATGATGGATTCAATCTGAAAAGATGGGTTAAGGCTTATTGAACTGATTTAAAATAGATAGGTGGAAAGAATCAGAATTTTCTGGCTGCTTTTGGTTCTGAAGATGATGGATTCAATCTGAAAAGATGGGTTAAGGCGTATTGAACTGATTTCAAATAGATAGGTGGAAAGAAACCGAATTTTCTTGCTGCTTTTGTTTCTAAAGATGATGGATCAATGTGAAAAGATGGGTTAAGGCGTATTGAACTGATTTCAAATAGATAGGTGGAAAGAAACAGAATTTTCTGGCTGCTTTTGGTTCTAAAGATGATGGATTCAATCTGAAAAGATGGGTTAAGGCTTATTGAACTGATTTCAAATAGATAGGTGGAAAGAAACAGAATTTTCTGGCTGCTTTTGGTTCTAAAGATGATGGATTCAATCTGAAAAGATGGGTTAAGGCTTATTGAACTGATTTCAAATAGATAGGTGGAAAGAATCAGAATTTTCTGGCTGCATTTGGTTCTGAAGATGATAGACTCGATCCGAAATGATAGGTTAAGGTAAACTGAACTTATTTCGAGTAGATGGGTTGAAAGATACAGATTTTTCTAGCTAAATATGGTTCTAAAGATGATGAATTCTATCTTAATTGATGGGTTTGGGTGTATTGAACTGATATCAAATAGATAGGTGGAAAGAATAAGAATTTTCTGGCTGCTTTTGGTTCTGAAGATGATGGATTCAATCTGAAAAGATGAGTAAAGGCGTATTGAACTGATTTCAAATAGATAGGTGGAAAGAAACCGAATTTTCTGGCTGCTTTTGTTTCTAAAGTTGATGGATCAATGTGAAAAGATGGGTTAAGGCGTATTGAACTGATTTCAAATAGATAGGTGGAAAGAAACAGAATTTTCTGGCTGCTTTTGGTTCTAAAGATGATGGATTCAATCTGAAAAGATGGGTTAAGGCTTATTGAACTGATTTCAAATAGAAAGGTGGAAAGAATCAGAATTTTCTGGCTGCATTTGGTCCTGAAGATGATAGACTCGATCCGAAATGATAGGTTAAGGTAAACTGAACTTATTTCGAGTAGATGGGTTGAAAGATACAGATTTTTCTAGCTAAATATGGTTCTAAAGATGATGAATTATAACTCAATTGATGGGTTTGGGTGTATTGAACTGATATCAAATAGATAGGTGGAAAGAATAAGAATTTTCTGGCTGCTTTTGGTTCTGAAGATGATGGATTCAATCTGAAACGATGAGTAAAGGCGTATTGAACTGATTTCAAATAGATAGGTGGAAAGAAACAGAATTTTCTGGCTGCTTTTGGTTCTAAAGATGATGGATTCAATCTGAAAAGATGGGTTAAGGCTTATTGAACTGATTTCAAATAGATAGGTGGAAAGAATCAGAATTTTCTGGCTGCATTTGGTTCTGAAGATGATATACTCGATCCGAAATGATAGGTTAAGGTAAACTGAACTTATTTCGAGTAGATGGGTTGAAAGATACAGATTTTTCTAGCTAAATATGGTTCTAAAGATGATGAATTCTATCTTAATTGATGGGTTTGGGTGTATTGAACTGATATCAAATAGATAGGTGGAAAGAATAAGAATTTTCTGGCTGCTTTTGGTTCTGAAGATGATGGATTCAATCTGAAAAGATGAGTAAAGGCGTATTGAACTGATTTCAAATAGATAGGTGGAAAGAAACAGAATTTTCTGGCTGCTTTTAGTTCTAAAGATGATGGATTCAATCTGAAAAGATGGGTTAAGGCTTATTGAACTGATTTCAAATAGATAGGTGGAAAGAATCAGAATTTTCTGGCTGCATTTGGTTCTGAAGATGATAGACTCGATCCGAAATGATAGGTTAAGGTAAACTGAACTTATTTCGAGTAGATGGGTTGAAAGATACAGATTTTTCTAGCTAAATATGGTTCTAAAGATGATGAATTATAACTTAATTGATGGGTTTGGGTGTATTGAACTGATATCAAATAGATAGGTGGAAAGAATAAGAATTTTCTGGCTGCTTTTGGTTCTGAAGATGATGGATTCAATCTGAAAAGATGAGTAAAGGCGTATTGAACTGATTTCAAATAGATAGGTGGAAAGAAACAGAATTTTCTGGCTGCTTTTGGTTCTAAAGATGATGGATTCAATCTGAAAAGATGAGTAAAGGCGTATTGAACTGATTTAAAATAGATAGGTGGAAAGAATCAGAATTTTCTGGCTGCATTTGGTTCTGAAGATGATAGACTCGATCCGAAATGATAGGTTAAGGTAAACTGAACTTATTTCGAGTATATGGGGTGAAAGATACAGATTTTTCTAGCTAAATATGGTTCTAAAGATGATGAATTCTATCTTAATTGATGGGTTTGGGTGTATTGAACTGATATCAAATAGATAGGTGGAAAGAATAAGAATTTTCTGGCTGCTTTTGGTTCTGAAGATGATGGATTCAATCTGAAAAGATGAGTAAAGGCGTATTGAACTGATTTCAAATAGATAGGTGGAAAGAAACAGAATTTTCTGGCTGCTTTTGGTTCTAAAGATGATGGATTCAATCTGAAAAGATGGGTTAAGGCTTATTGAACTGATTTCAAATAGATAGGTGGAAAGAAACAGAATTTTCTGGCTGCTTTTGGTTCTAAAGATGATGGATTCAATCTGAAAAGATGGGTTAAGGCTTATTGAACTGATTTAAAATAGATAGGTGGAAAGAATCAGAATTTTCTGGCTGCTTTTGGTTCTGAAGATGATGGATTCAATCTGAAAAGATGGGTTAAGGCGTATTGAACTGATTTCAAATAGATAGGTGGAAAGAAACCGAATTTTCTTGCTGCTTTTGTTTCTAAAGATGATGGATCAATGTGAAAAGATGGGTTAAGGCGTATTGAACTGATTTCAAATAGATAGGTGGAAAGAAACAGAATTTTCTGGCTGCTTTTGGTTCTAAAGATGATGGATTCAATCTGAAAAGATGAGTAAAGGCGTATTGAACTGATTTAAAATAGATAGGTGGAAAGAATCAGAATTTTCTGGCTGCATTTGGTTCTGAAGATGATAGACTCGATCCGAAATGATAGGTTAAGGTAAACTGAACTTATTTCGAGTAGATGGGTTGAAAGATACAGATTTTTCTAGCTAAATATGGTTCTAAAGATGATGAATTCTATCTTAATTGATGGGTTTGGGTGTATTGAACTGATTTCAAATAGATAGGTGGAAAGAAACAGAATTTTCTGGCTGCTTTTGGTTCTAAAGATGATGGATTCAATCTGAAAAGATGAGTAAAGGCGTATTGAACTGATTTCAAATAGATAGGTGGAAAGAAACAGAATTTTCTGGCTGCTTTTGGTTCTAAAGATGATGGATTCAATCTGAAAAGATGGGTTAAGGCTTATTGAACTGATTTCAAATAGATAGGTGGAAAGAAACAGAATTTTCTGGCTGCTTTTGGTTCTAAAGATGATGGATTCAATCTGAAAAGATGGGTTAAGGCTTATTGAACTGATTTCAAATAGATAGGTGGAAAGAATCAGAATTTTCTGGCTGCTTTTGGTTCTGAAGATGATGGATTCAATCTGAAAAGATGGGTTAAGGCGTATTGAACTGATTTCAAATAGATAGGTGGAAAGAAACCGAATTTTCTTGCTGCTTTTGTTTCTAAAGATGATGGATCAATGTGAAAAGATGGGTTAAGGCGTATTGAACTGATTTCAAATAGATAGGTGGAAAGAAACAGAATTTTCTGGCTGCTTTTGGTTCTAAAGATGATGGATTCAATCTGAAAAGATGGGTTAAGGCTTATTGAACTGATTTCAAATAGAAAGGTGGAAAGAATCAGAATTTTCTGGCTGCATTTGGTTCTGAAGATGATAGACTCGATCCGAAATGATAGGTTAAGGTAAACTGAACTTATTTCGAGTAGACGGGTTGAAAGATACAGATTTTTCTAGCTAAATATGGTTCTAAAGATGATGAATTCTATCTTAATTGATGGGTTTGGGTGTATTGAACTGATATCAAATAGATAGGTGGAAAGAATAAGAATTTTCTGGCTGCTTTTGGTTCTGAAGATGATGGATTCAATCTGAAAAGATGAGTAAAGGCGTATTGAACTGATTTCAAATAGATAGGTGGAAAGAAACAGAATTTTCTGGCTGCTTTTGGTTCTAAAGATGATGGATTCAATCTGAAAAGATGGGTTAAGGCTTATTGAACTGATTTCAAATAGAAAGGTGGAAAGAATCAGAATTTTCTGGCTGCATTTGGTCCTGAAGATGATAGACTCGATCCGAAATGATAGGTTAAGGTAAACTGAACTTATTTCGAGTAGATGGGTTGAAAGATACAGATTTTTCTAGCTAAATATGGTTCTAAAGATGATGAATTATAACTCAATTGATGGGTTTGGGTGTATTGAACTGATATCAAATAGATAGGTGGAAAGAATAAGAATTTTCTGGCTGCTTTTGGTTCTGAAGATGATGGATTCAATCTGAAACGATGAGTAAAGGCGTATTGAACTGATTTCAAATAGATAGGTGGAAAGAAACAGAATTTTCTGGCTGCTTTTGGTTCTAAAGATGATGGATTCAATCTGAAAAGATGGGTTAAGGCTTATTGAACTGATTTCAAATAGATAGGTGGAAAGAATCAGAATTTTCTGGCTGCATTTGGTTCTGAAGATGATAGACTCGATCCGAAATGATAGGTTAAGGTAAACTGAACTTATTTCGAGTAGATGGGTTGAAAGATACAGATTTTTCTAGCTAAATATGGTTCTAAAGATGATGAATTCTATCTTAATTGATGGGTTTGGGTGTATTGAACTGATATCAAATAGATAGGTGGAAAGAATAAGAATTTTCTGGCTGCTTTTGGTTCTGAAGATGATGGATTCAATCTGAAAAGATGAGTAAAGGCGTATTGAACTGATTTCAAATAGATAGGTGGAAAGAAACAGAATTTTCTGGCTGCTTTTAGTTCTAAAGATGATGGATTCAATCTGAAAAGATGGGTTAAGGCTTATTGAACTGATTTCAAATAGATAGGTGGAAAGAATCAGAATTTTCTGGCTGCATTTGGTTCTGAAGATGATAGACTCGATCCGAAATGATAGGTTAAGGTAAACTGAACTTATTTCGAGTAGATGGGTTGAAAGATACAGATTTTTCTAGCTAAATATGGTTCTAAAGATGATGAATTCTATCTTAATTGATGGGTTTGGGTGTATTGAACTGATATCAAATAGATAGGTGGAAAGAATAAGAATTTTCTGGCTGCTTTTGGTTCTGAAGATGATGGATTCAATCTGAAAAGATGAGTAAAGGCGTATTGAACTGATTTAAAATAGATAGGTGGAAAGAAACAGAATTTTCTGGCTGCTTTTGGTTCTAAAGATGATGGATTCAATCTGAAAAGATGGGTTAAGGCTTATTGAACTGATTTCAAATATATAGGTGGAAAGAAACAGAATTTTCTGGCTGCTTTTGGTTCTAAAGATGATGGATTCAATCTGAAAAGATGGGTTAAGGCTTATTGAACTGATTTAAAATAGATAGGTGGAAAGAAACAGAATTTTCTGGCTGCTTTTGGTTCTAAAGATGATGGATTCAATCTGAAAAGATGGGTTAAGGCTTATTGAACTGATTTCAAATATATAGGTGGAAAGAAACAGAATTTTCTGGCTGCTTTTGGTTCTAAAGATGATGGATTCAATCTGAAAAGATGGGTTAAGGCTTATTGAACTGATTTCAAATAGATAGGTGGAAAGAATCAGAATTTTCTGGCTGCTTTTGGTTCTGAAGATGATGGATTCAATCTGAAAAGATGGGTTAAGGCGTATTGAACTGATTTCAAATAGATAGGTGGAAAGAAACAGAATTTTCTGGCTGCTTTTGGTTCTAAAGATGATGGATTCAATCTGAAAAGATGGGTTAAGGCTTATTGAACTGATTTCAAATAGAAAGGTGGAAAGAATCAGAATTTTCTGGCTGCATTTGGTCCTGAAGATGATAGACTCGATCCGAAATGATAGGTTAAGGTAAACTGAACTTATTTCGAGTAGATGGGTTGAAAGATACAGATTTTTCTAGCTAAATATGGTTCTAAAGATGATGAATTATAACTCAATTGATGGGTTTGGGTGTATTGAACTGATATCAAATAGATAGGTGGAAAGAATAAGAATTTTCTGGCTGCTTTTGGTTCTGAAGATGATGGATTCAATCTGAAAAGATGAGTAAAGGCGTATTGAACTGATTTCAAATAGATAGGTGGAAAGAAACAGAATTTTCTGGCTGCTTTTGGTTCTAAAGATGATGGATTCAATCTGAAAAGATGGGTTAAGGCTTATTGAACTGATTTCAAATAGATAGGTGGAAAGAATCAGAATTTTCTGGCTGCATTTGGTTCTGAAGATGATAGACTCGATCCGAAATGATAGGTTAAGGTAAACTGAACTTATTTCGAGTAGATGGGTTGAAAGATACAGATTTTTCTAGCTAAATATGGTTCTAAAGATGATGAATTCTATCTTAATTGATGGGTTTGGGTGTATTGAACTGATATCAAATAGATAGGTGGAAAGAATAAGAATTTTCTGGCTGCTTTTGGTTCTGAAGATGATGGATTCAATCTGAAAAGATGAGTAAAGGCGTATTGAACTGATTTCAAATAGATAGGTGGAAAGAAACAGAATTTTCTGGCTGCTTTTGGTTCTAAAGATGATGGATTCAATCTGAAAAGATGGGTTAAGGCTTATTGAACTGATTTCAAATAGAAAGGTGGAAAGAATCAGAATTTTCTGGCTGCATTTGGTCCTGAAGATGATAGACTCGATCCGAAATGATAGGTTAAGGTAAACTGAACTTATTTCGAGTAGATGGGTTGAAAGATACAGATTTTTCTAGCTAAATATGGTTCTAAAGATGATGAATTATAACTCAATTGATGGGTTTGGGTGTATTGAACTGATATCAAATAGATAGGTGGAAAGAATAAGAATTTTCTGGCTGCTTTTGGTTCTGAAGATGATGGATTCAATCTGAAACGATGAGTAAAGGCGTATTGAACTGATTTCAAATAGATAGGTGGAAAGAAACAGAATTTTCTGGCTGCTTTTGGTTCTAAAGATGATGGATTCAATCTGAAAAGATGGGTTAAGGCTTATTGAACTGATTTCAAATAGATAGGTGGAAAGAATCAGAATTTTCTGGCTGCATTTGGTTCTGAAGATGATAGACTCGATCCGAAATGATAGGTTAAGGTAAACTGAACTTATTTCGAGTAGATGGGTTGAAAGATACAGATTTTTCTAGCTAAATATGGTTCTAAAGATGATGAATTCTATCTTAATTGATGGGTTTGGGTGTATTGAACTGATATCAAATAGATAGGTGGAAAGAATAAGAATTTTCTGGCTGCTTTTGGTTCTGAAGATGATGGATTCAATCTGAAAAGATGAGTAAAGGCGTATTGAACTGATTTCAAATAGATAGGTGGAAAGAAACAGAATTTTCTGGCTGCTTTTAGTTCTAAAGATGATGGATTCAATCTGAAAAGATGGGTTAAGGCTTATTGAACTGATTTCAAATAGATAGGTGGAAAGAATCAGAATTTTCTGGCTGCATTTGGTTCTGAAGATGATAGACTCGATCCGAAATGATAGGTTAAGGTAAACTGAACTTATTTCGAGTAGATGGGTTGAAAGATACAGATTTTTCTAGCTAAATATGGTTCTAAAGATGATGAATTCTATCTTAATTGATGGGTTTGGGTGTATTGAACTGATATCAAATAGATAGGTGGAAAGAATAAGAATTTTCTGGCTGCTTTTGGTTCTGAAGATGATGGATTCAATCTGAAAAGATGAGTAAAGGCGTATTGAACTGATTTCAAATAGATAGGTGGAAAGAAACAGAATTTTCTGGCTGCTTTTGGTTCTAAAGATGATGGATTCAATCTGAAAAGATGGGTTAAGGCTTATTGAACTGATTTCAAATATATAGGTGGAAAGAAACAGAATTTTCTGGCTGCTTTTGGTTCTAAAGATGATGGATTCAATCTGAAAAGATGGGTTAAGGCTTATTGAACTGATTTAAAATAGATAGGTGGAAAGAATCAGAATTTTCTGGCTGCTTTTGGTTCTGAAGATGATGGATTCAATCTGAAAAGATGGGTTAAGGCGTATTGAACTGATTTCAAATAGATAGGTGGAAAGAAACCGAATTTTCTGGCTGCTTTTGTTTCTAAAGTTGATGGATCAATGTGAAAAGATGGGTTAAGGCGTATTGAACTGATTTCAAATAGATAGGTGGAAAGAAACAGAATTTTCTGGCTGCTTTTGGTTCTAAAGATGATGGATTCAATCTGAAAAGATGGGTTAAGGCTTATTGAACTGATTTCAAATAGAAAGGTGGAAAGAATCAGAATTTTCTGGCTGCATTTGGTCCTGAAGATGATAGACTCGATCCGAAATGATAGGTTAAGGTAAACTGAACTTATTTCGAGTAGATGGGTTGAAAGATACAGATTTTTCTAGCTAAATATGGTTCTAAAGATGATGAATTATAACTCAATTGATGGGTTTGGGTGTATTGAACTGATATCAAATAGATAGGTGGAAAGAATAAGAATTTTCTGGCTGCTTTTGGTTCTGAAGATGATGGATTCAATCTGAAAAGATGAGTAAAGGCGTATTGAACTGATTTCAAATAGATAGGTGGAAAGAAACAGAATTTTCTGGCTGCTTTTGGTTCTAAAGATGATGGATTCAATCTGAAAAGATGGGTTAAGGCTTATTGAACTGATTTAAAATAGATAGGTGGAAAGAATCAGAATTTTCTGGCTGCATTTGGTTCTGAAGATGATAGACTCGATCCGAAATGATAGGTTAAGGTAAACTGAACTTATTTCGAGTAGATGGGTTGAAAGATACAGATTTTTCTAGCTAAATATGGTTCTAAAGATGATGAATTCTATCTTAATTGATGGGTTTGGGTGTATTGAACTGATATCAAATAGATAGGTGGAAAGAATAAGAATTTTCTGGCTGCTTTTGGTTCTGAAGATGATGGATTCAATCTGAAAAGATGAGTAAAGGCGTATTGAACTGATTTCAAATAGATAGGTGGAAAGAAACCGAATTTTCTTGCTGCTTTTGTTTCTAAAGATGATGGATCAATGTGAAAAGATGGGTTAAGGCGTATTGAACTGATTTCAAATAGATAGGTGGAAAGAAACAGAATTTTCTGGCTGCTTTTGGTTCTAAAGATGATGGATTCAATCTGAAAAGATGGGTTAAGGCTTATTGAACTGATTTAAAATAGATAGGTGGAAAGAATCAGAATTTTCTGGCTGCATTTGGTTCTGAAGATGATAGACTCGATCCGAAATGATAGGTTAAGGTAAACTGAACTTATTTCGAGTAGATGGGTTGAAAGATACAGATTTTTCTAGCTAAATATGGTTCTAAAGATGATGAATTATAACTCAATTGATGGGTTTGGGTGTATTGAACTGATATCAAATAGATAGGTGGAAAGAATAAGAATTTTCTGGCTGCTTTTGGTTCTGAAGATGATGGATTCAATCTGAAAAGATGAGTAAAGGCGTATTGAACTGATTTCAAATAGATAGGTGGAAAGAAACAGAATTTTCTGGCTGCTTTTGGTTCTAAAGATGATGGATTCAATCTGAAAAGATGGGTTAAGGCTTATTGAACTGATTTCAAATAGATAGGTGGAAAGAATCAGAATTTTCTGGCTGCATTTGGTTCTGAAGATGATAGACTCGATCCGAAATGATAGGTTAAGGTAAACTGAACTTATTTCGAGTAGATGGGTTGAAAGATACAGATTTTTCTAGCTAAATATGGTTCTAAAGATGATGAATTCTATCTTAATTGATGGGTTTGGGTGTATTGAACTGATATCAAATAGATAGGTGGAAAGAATAAGAATTTTCTGGCTGCTTTTGGTTCTGAAGATGATGGATTCAATCTGAAAAGATGAGTAAAGGCGTATTGAACTGATTTCAAATAGATAGGTGGAAAGAAACAGAATTTTCTGGCTGCTTTTAGTTCTAAAGATGATGGATTCAATCTGAAAAGATGGGTTAAGGCTTATTGAACTGATTTCAAATAGATAGGTGGAAAGAATCAGAATTTTCTGGCTGCATTTGGTTCTGAAGATGATAGACTCGATCCGAAATGATAGGTTAAGGTAAACTGAACTTATTTCGAGTAGATGGGTTGAAAGATACAGATTTTTCTAGCTAAATATGGTTCTAAAGATGATGAATTATAACTTAATTGATGGGTTTGGGTGTATTGAACTGATATCAAATAGATAGGTGGAAAGAATAAGAATTTTCTGGCTGCTTTTGGTTCTGAAGATGATGGATTCAATCTGAAAAGATGAGTAAAGGCGTATTGAACTGATTTCAAATAGATAGGTGGAAAGAAACAGAATTTTCTGGCTGCTTTTGGTTCTAAAGATGATGGATTCAATCTGAAAAGATGGGTTAAGGCTTATTGAACTGATTTCAAATAGATAGGTGGAAAGAATCAGAATTTTCTGGCTGCATTTGGTTCTGAAGATGATAGACTCGATCCGAAATGATAGGTTAAGGTAAACTGAACTTATTTCGAGTAGATGGGTTGAAAGATACAGATTTTTCTAGCTAAATATGGTTCTAAAGATGATGAATTCTATCTTAATTGATGGGTTTGGGTGTATTGAACTGATATCAAATAGATAGGTGGAAAGAATAAGAATTTTCTGGCTGCTTTTGGTTCTGAAGATGATGGATTCAATCTGAAAAGATGAGTAAAGGCGTATTGAACTGATTTCAAATAGATAGGTGGAAAGAAACAGAATTTTCTGGCTGCTTTTAGTTCTAAAGATGATGGATTCAATCTGAAAAGATGGGTTAAGGCTTATTGAACTGATTTCAAATAGATAGGTGGAAAGAATCAGAATTTTCTGGCTGCATTTGGTTCTGAAGATGATAGACTCGATCCGAAATGATAGGTTAAGGTAAACTGAACTTATTTCGAGTAGATGGGTTGAAAGATACAGATTTTTCTAGCTAAATATGGTTCTAAAGATGATGAATTATAACTTAATTGATGGGTTTGGGTGTATTGAACTGATATCAAATAGATAGGTGGAAAGAATAAGAATTTTCTGGCTGCTTTTGGTTCTGAAGATGATGGATTCAATCTGAAAAGATGAGTAAAGGCGTATTGAACTGATTTCAAATAGATAGGTGGAAAGAAACAGAATTTTCTGGCTGCTTTTGGTTCTAAAGATGATGGATTCAATCTGAAAAGATGAGTAAAGGCGTATTGAACTGATTTAAAATAGATAGGTGGAAAGAATCAGAATTTTCTGGCTGCATTTGGTTCTGAAGATGATAGACTCGATCCGAAATGATAGGTTAAGGTAAACTGAACTTATTTCGAGTAGATGGGGTGAAAGATACAGATTTTTCTAGCTAAATATGGTTCTAAAGATGATGAATTCTATCTTAATTGATGGGTTTGGGTGTATTGAACTGATATCAAATAGATAGGTGGAAAGAATAAGAATTTTCTGGCTGCTTTTGGTTCTGAAGATGATGGATTCAATCTGAAAAGATGAGTAAAGGCGTATTGAACTGATTTCAAATAGATAGGTGGAAAGAAACAGAATTTTCTGGCTGCATTTGGTCCTGAAGATGATAGACTCGATCCGAAATGATAGGTTAAGGTAAACTGAACTTATTTCGAGTAGATGGGTCGAAAGATACAGATTTTTCTAGCTAAATATGGTTCTAAAGATGATGAATTATAACTCAATGGATGGGTTTGGGTGTATTGAACTGATATCAAATAGATAGGTGGAAAGAATAAGAATTTTCTGGCTGCTTTTGGTTCTGAAGATGATGGATTCAATCTGAAAAGATGAGTAAAGGCGTATTGAACTGATTTCAAATAGATAGGTGGAAAGAAACAGAATTTTCTGGCTGCTTTTGGTTCTAAAGATGATGGATTCAATCTGAAAAGATGGGTTAAGGCTTATTGAACTGATTTCAAATAGATAGGTGGAAAGAATCAGAATTTTCTGGCTGCATTTGGTTCTGAAGATGATAGACTCGATCCGAAATGATAGGTTAAGGTAAACTGAACTTATTTCGAGTAGATGGGTTGAAAGATACAGATTTTTCTAGCTAAATATGGTTCTAAAGATGATGAATTATAACTTAATTGATGGGTTTGGGTGTATTGAACTAATATCAAATAGATAGGTGGAAAGAATAAGAATTTTCTGGCTGCTTTTGGTTCTGAAGATGATGGATTCAATCTGAAAAGATGAGTAAAGGCGTATTGAACTGATTTCAAATAGATAGGTGGAAAGAAACAGAATTTTCTGGCTGCTTTTAGTTCTAAAGATGATGGATTCAATCTGAAAAGATGGGTTAAGGCTTATTGAACTGATTTCAAATAGATAGGTGGAAAGAATCAGAATTTTCTGGCTGCATTTGGTTCTGAAGATGATAGACTCGATCCGAAATGATAGGTTAAGGTAAACTGAACTTATTTCGAGTAGATGGGTTGAAAGATACAGATTTTTCTAGCTAAATATGGTTCTAAAGATGATGAATTCTATCTTAATTGATGGGTTTGGGTGTATTGAACTGATATCAAATAGATAGGTGGAAAGAATAAGAATTTTCTGGCTGCTTTTGGTTCTGAAGATGATGGATTCAATCTGAAAAGATGAGTAAAGGCGTATTGAACTGATTTCAAATAGATAGGTGGAAAGAAACAGAATTTTCTGGCTGCTTTTGGTTCTAAAGATGATGGATTCAATCTGAAAAGATGGGTTAAGGCTTATTGAACTGATTTCAAATATATAGGTGGAAAGAAACAGAATTTTCTGGCTGCTTTTGGTTCTAAAGATGATGGATTCAATCTGAAAAGATGGGTTAAGGCTTATTGAACTGATTTAAAATAGATAGGTGGAAAGAAACAGAATTTTCTGGCTGCTTTTGGTTCTAAAGATGATGGATTCAATCTGAAAAGATGGGTTAAGGCTTATTGAACTGATTTCAAATATATAGGTGGAAAGAAACAGAATTTTCTGGCTGCTTTTGGTTCTAAAGATGATGGATTCAATCTGAAAAGATGGGTTAAGGCTTATTGAACTGATTTAAAATAGATAGGTGGAAAGAATCAGAATTTTCTGGCTGCTTTTGGTTCTGAAGATGATGGATTCAATCTGAAAAGATGGGTTAAGGCGTATTGAACTGATTTCAAATAGATAGGTGGAAAGAAACAGAATTTTCTGGCTGCTTTTGGTTCTAAAGATGATGGATTCAATCTGAAAAGATGGGTTAAGGCTTATTGAACTGATTTCAAATAGAAAGGTGGAAAGAATCAGAATTTTCTGGCTGCATTTGGTCCTGAAGATGATAGACTCGATCCGAAATGATAGGTTAAGGTAAACTGAACTTATTTCGAGTAGATGGGTTGAAAGATACAGATTTTTCTAGCTAAATATGGTTCTAAAGATGATGAATTATAACTCAATTGATGGGTTTGGGTGTATTGAACTGATATCAAATAGATAGGTGGAAAGAATAAGAATTTTCTGGCTGCTTTTGGTTCTGAAGATGATGGATTCAATCTGAAAAGATGAGTAAAGGCGTATTGAACTGATTTCAAATAGATAGGTGGAAAGAAACAGAATTTTCTGGCTGCTTTTGGTTCTAAAGATGATGGATTCAATCTGAAAAGATGGGTTAAGGCTTATTGAACTGATTTCAAATAGATAGGTGGAAAGAATCAGAATTTTCTGGCTGCATTTGGTTCTGAAGATGATAGACTCGATCCGAAATGATAGGTTAAGGTAAACTGAACTTATTTCGAGTAGATGGGTTGAAAGATACAGATTTTTCTAGCTAAATATGGTTCTAAAGATGATGAATTCTATCTTAATTGATGGGTTTGGGTGTATTGAACTGATATCAAATAGATAGGTGGAAAGAATAAGAATTTTCTGGCTGCTTTTGGTTCTGAAGATGATGGATTCAATCTGAAAAGATGAGTAAAGGCGTATTGAACTGATTTCAAATAGATAGGGAAAGAAACAGAATTTTCTGGCTGCTTTTGGTTCTAAAGATGATGGATTCAATCTGAAAAGATGGGTTAAGGCTTATTGAACTGATTTCAAATAGAAAGGTGGAAAGAATCAGAATTTTCTGGCTGCATTTGGTCCTGAAGATGATAGACTCGATCCGAAATGATAGGTTAAGGTAAACTGAACTTATTTCGAGTAGATGGGTTGAAAGATACAGATTTTTCTAGCTAAATATGGTTCTAAAGATGATGAATTATAACTCAATTGATGGGTTTGGGTGTATTGAACTGATATCAAATAGATAGGTGGAAAGAATAAGAATTTTCTGGCTGCTTTTGGTTCTGAAGATGATGGATTCAATCTGAAACGATGAGTAAAGGCGTATTGAACTGATTTCAAATAGATAGGTGGAAAGAAACAGAATTTTCTGGCTGCTTTTGGTTCTAAAGATGATGGATTCAATCTGAAAAGATGGGTTAAGGCTTATTGAACTGATTTCAAATAGATAGGTGGAAAGAATCAGAATTTTCTGGCTGCATTTGGTTCTGAAGATGATAGACTCGATCCGAAATGATAGGTTAAGGTAAACTGAACTTATTTCGAGTAGATGGGTTGAAAGATACAGATTTTTCTAGCTAAATATGGTTCTAAAGATGATGAATTCTATCTTAATTGATGGGTTTGGGTGTATTGAACTGATATCAAATAGATAGGTGGAGAGAATAAGAATTTTCTGGCTGCTTTTGGTTCTGAAGATGATGGATTCAATCTGAAAAGATGAGTAAAGGCGTATTGAACTGATTTCAAATAGATAGGTGGAAAGAAACAGAATTTTCTGGCTGCTTTTAGTTCTAAAGATGATGGATTCAATCTGAAAAGATGGGTTAAGGCTTATTGAACTGATTTCAAATAGATAGGTGGAAAGAATCAGAATTTTCTGGCTGCATTTGGTTCTGAAGATGATAGACTCGATCCGAAATGATAGGTTAAGGTAAACTGAACTTATTTCGAGTAGATGGGTTGAAAGATACAGATTTTTCTAGCTAAATATGGTTCTAAAGATGATGAATTCTATCTTAATTGATGGGTTTGGGTGTATTGAACTGATATCAAATAGATAGGTGGAAAGAATAAGAATTTTCTGGCTGCTTTTGGTTCTGAAGATGATGGATTCAATCTGAAAAGATGAGTAAAGGCGTATTGAACTGATTTCAAATAGATAGGTGGAAAGAAACAGAATTTTCTGGCTGCTTTTGGTTCTAAAGATGATGGATTCAATCTGAAAAGATGGGTTAAGGCTTATTGAACTGATTTCAAATATATAGGTGGAAAGAAACAGAATTTTCTGGCTGCTTTTGGTTCTAAAGATGATGGATTCAATCTGAAAAGATGGGTTAAGGCTTATTGAACTGATTTAAAATAGATAGGTGGAAAGAATCAGAATTTTCTGGCTGCTTTTGGTTCTGAAGATGATGGATTCAATCTGAAAAGATGGGTTAAGGCGTATTGAACTGATTTCAAATAGATAGGTGGAAAGAAACCGAATTTTCTGGCTGCTTTTGTTTCTAAAGTTGATGGATCAATGTGAAAAGATGGGTTAAGGCGTATTGAACTGATTTCAAATAGATAGGTGGAAAGAAACAGAATTTTCTGGCTGCTTTTGGTTCTAAAGATGATGGATTCAATCTGAAAAGATGGGTTAAGGCTTATTGAACTGATTTCAAATAGAAAGGTGGAAAGAATCAGAATTTTCTGGCTGCATTTGGTCCTGAAGATGATAGACTCGATCCGAAATGATAGGTTAAGGTAAACTGAACTTATTTCGAGTAGATGGGTTGAAAGATACAGATTTTTCTAGCTAAATATGGTTCTAAAGATGATGAATTATAACTCAATTGATGGGTTTGGGTGTATTGAACTGATATCAAATAGATAGGTGGAAAGAATAAGAATTTTCTGGCTGCTTTTGGTTCTGAAGATGATGGATTCAATCTGAAAAGATGAGTAAAGGCGTATTGAACTGATTTCAAATAGATAGGTGGAAAGAAACAGAATTTTCTGGCTGCTTTTGGTTCTAAAGATGATGGATTCAATCTGAAAAGATGGGTTAAGGCTTATTGAACTGATTTCAAATAGATAGGTGGAAAGAATCAGAATTTTCTGGCTGCATTTGGTTCTGAAGATGATAGACTCGATCCGAAATGATAGGTTAAGGTAAACTGAACTTATTTCGAGTAGATGGGTTGAAAGATACAGATTTTTCTAGCTAAATATGGTTCTAAAGATGATGAATTCTATCTTAATTGATGGGTTTGGGTGTATTGAACTGATATCAAATAGATAGGTGGAAAGAATAAGAATTTTCTGGCTGCTTTTGGTTCTGAAGATGATGGATTCAATCTGAAAAGATGAGTAAAGGCGTATTGAACTGATTTCAAATAGATAGGGAAAGAAACAGAATTTTCTGGCTGCTTTTGGTTCTAAAGATGATGGATTCAATCTGAAAAGATGGGTTAAGGCTTATTGAACTGATTTCAAATAGAAAGGTGGAAAGAATCAGAATTTTCTGGCTGCATTTGGTCCTGAAGATGATAGACTCGATCCGAAATGATAGGTTAAGGTAAACTGAACTTATTTCGAGTAGATGGGTTGAAAGATACAGATTTTTCTAGCTAAATATGGTTCTAAAGATGATGAATTATAACTCAATTGATGGGTTTGGGTGTATTGAACTGATATCAAATAGATAGGTGGAAAGAATAAGAATTTTCTGGCTGCTTTTGGTTCTGAAGATGATGGATTCAATCTGAAACGATGAGTAAAGGCGTATTGAACTGATTTCAAATAGATAGGTGGAAAGAAACAGAATTTTCTGGCTGCTTTTGGTTCTAAAGATGATGGATTCAATCTGAAAAGATGGGTTAAGGCTTATTGAACTGATTTCAAATAGATAGGTGGAAAGAATCAGAATTTTCTGGCTGCATTTGGTTCTGAAGATGATAGACTCGATCCGAAATGATAGGTTAAGGTAAACTGAACTTATTTCGAGTAGATGGGTTGAAAGATACAGATTTTTCTAGCTAAATATGGTTCTAAAGATGATGAATTCTATCTTAATTGATGGGTTTGGGTGTATTGAACTGATATCAAATAGATAGGTGGAAAGAATAAGAATTTTCTGGCTGCTTTTGGTTCTGAAGATGATGGATTCAATCTGAAAAGATGAGTAAAGGCGTATTGAACTGATTTCAAATAGATAGGTGGAAAGAAACAGAATTTTCTGGCTGCTTTTAGTTCTAAAGATGATGGATTCAATCTGAAAAGATGGGTTAAGGCTTATTGAACTGATTTCAAATAGATAGGTGGAAAGAATCAGAATTTTCTGGCTGCATTTGGTTCTGAAGATGATAGACTCGATCCGAAATGATAGGTTAAGGTAAACTGAACTTATTTCGAGTAGATGGGTTGAAAGATACAGATTTTTCTAGCTAAATATGGTTCTAAAGATGATGAATTCTATCTTAATTGATGGGTTTGGGTGTATTGAACTGATATCAAATAGATAGGTGGAAAGAATAAGAATTTTCTGGCTGCTTTTGGTTCTGAAGATGATGGATTCAATCTGAAAAGATGAGTAAAGGCGTATTGAACTGATTTCAAATAGATAGGTGGAAAGAAACAGAATTTTCTGGCTGCTTTTGGTTCTAAAGATGATGGATTCAATCTGAAAAGATGGGTTAAGGCTTATTGAACTGATTTCAAATATATAGGTGGAAAGAAACAGAATTTTCTGGCTGCTTTTGGTTCTAAAGATGATGGATTCAATCTGAAAAGATGGGTTAAGGCTTATTGAACTGATTTAAAATAGATAGGTGGAAAGAATCAGAATTTTCTGGCTGCTTTTGGTTCTGAAGATGATGGATTCAATCTGAAAAGATGGGTTAAGGCGTATTGAACTGATTTCAAATAGATAGGTGGAAAGAAACCGAATTTTCTGGCTGCATTTGGTTCTGAAGATGATAGACTCGATCCGAAATGATAGGTTAAGGTAAACTGAACTTATTTCGAGTAGATGGGTTGAAAGATACAGATTTTTCTAGCTAAATATGGTTCTAAAGATGATGAATTCTATCTTAATTGATGGGTTTGGGTGTATTGAACTGATATCAAATAGATAGGTGGAAAGAATAAGAATTTTCTGGCTGCTTTTGGTTCTGAAGATGATGGATTCAATCTGAAAAGATGAGTAAAGGCGTATTGAACTGATTTCAAATAGATAGGTGGAAAGAAACAGAATTTTCTGGCTGCTTTTGGTTCTAAAGATGATGGATTCAATCTGAAAAGATGGGTTAAGGCTTATTGAACTGATTTCAAATATATAGGTGGAAAGAAACAGAATTTTCTGGCTGCTTTTGGTTCTAAAGATGATGGATTCAATCTGAAAAGATGGGTTAAGGCTTATTGAACTGATTTAAAATAGATAGGTGGAAAGAATCAGAATTTTCTGGCTGCTTTTGGTTCTGAAGATGATGGATTCAATCTGAAAAGATGGGTTAAGGCGTATTGAACTGATTTCAAATAGATAGGTGGAAAGAAACCGAATTTTCTGGCTGCTTTTGTTTCTAAAGTTGATGGATCAATGTGAAAAGATGGGTTAAGGCGTATTGAACTGATTTCAAATAGATAGGTGGAAAGAAACAGAATTTTCTGGCTGCTTTTGGTTCTAAAGATGATGGATTCAATCTGAAAAGATGGGTTAAGGCTTATTGAACTGATTTCAAATAGAAAGGTGGAAAGAATCAGAATTTTCTGGCTGCATTTGGTCCTGAAGATGATAGACTCGATCCGAAATGATAGGTTAAGGTAAACTGAACTTATTTCGAGTAGATGGGTTGAAAGATACAGATTTTTCTAGCTAAATATGGTTCTAAAGATGATGAATTATAACTCAATTGATGGGTTTGGGTGTATTGAACTGATATCAAATAGATAGGTGGAAAGAATAAGAATTTTCTGGCTGCTTTTGGTTCTGAAGATGATGGATTCAATCTGAAAAGATGAGTAAAGGCGTATTGAACTGATTTCAAATAGATAGGTGGAAAGAAACAGAATTTTCTGGCTGCTTTTGGTTCTAAAGATGATGGATTCAATCTGAAAAGATGGGTTAAGGCTTATTGAACTGATTTCAAATAGATAGGTGGAAAGAATCAGAATTTTCTGGCTGCATTTGGTTCTGAAGATGATAGACTCGATCCGAAATGATAGGTTAAGGTAAACTGAACTTATTTCGAGTAGATGGGTTGAAAGATACAGATTTTTCTAGCTAAATATGGTTCTAAAGATGATGAATTCTATCTTAATTGATGGGTTTGGGTGTATTGAACTGATATCAAATAGATAGGTGGAAAGAATAAGAATTTTCTGGCTGCTTTTGGTTCTGAAGATGATGGATTCAATCTGAAAAGATGAGTAAAGGCGTATTGAACTGATTTCAAATAGATAGGTGGAAAGAAACAGAATTTTCTGGCTGCTTTTGGTTCTAAAGATGATGGATTCAATCTGAAAAGATGGGTTAAGGCTTATTGAACTGATTTCAAATAGATAGGTGGAAAGAATCAGAATTTTCTGGCTGCATTTGGTTCTGAAGATGATAGACTCGATCCGAAATGATAGGTTAAGGTAAACTGAACTTATTTCGAGTAGATGGGTTGAAAGATACAGATTTTTCTAGCTAAATATGGTTCTAAAGATGATGAATTATAACTTAATTGATGGGTTTGGGTGTATTGAACTGATATCAAATAGATAGGTGGAAAGAAACCGAATTTTCTGGCTGCTTTTGGTTCTGAAGATGATGGATTCAATCTGAAAAGATGAGTAAAGGCGTATTGAACTGATTTCAAATAGATAGGTGGAAAGAAACAGAATTTTCTGGCTGCTTTTGGTTCTAAAGATGATGGATTCAATCTGAAAAGATGAGTAAAGGCGTATTGAACTGATTTAAAATAGATAGGTGGAAAGAATCAGAATTTTCTGGCTGCATTTGGTTCTGAAGATGATAGACTCGATCCGAAATGATAGGTTAAGGTAAACTGAACTTATTTCGAGTAGATGGGGTGAAAGATACAGATTTTTCTAGCTAAATATGGTTCTAAAGATGATGAATTCTATCTTAATTGATGGGTTTGGGTGTATTGAACTGATATCAAATAGATAGGTGGAAAGAATAAGAATTTTCTGGCTGCTTTTGGTTCTGAAGATGATGGATTCAATCTGAAAAGATGAGTAAAGGCGTATTGAACTGATTTCAAATAGATAGGTGGAAAGAAACAGAATTTTCTGGCTGCTTTTGGTTCTAAAGATGATGGATTCAATCTGAAAAGATGGGTTAAGGCTTATTGAACTGATTTCAAATAGATAGGTGGAAAGAATCAGAATTTTCTGGCTGCTTTTGGTTCTGAAGATGATGGATTCAATCTGAAAAGATGGGTTAAGGCGTATTGAACTGATTTCAAATAGATAGGTGGAAAGAAACCGAATTTTCTTGCTGCTTTTGTTTCTAAAGATGATGGATCAATGTGAAAAGATGGGTTAAGGCGTATTGAACTGATTTCAAATAGATAGGTGGAAAGAAACAGAATTTTCTGGCTGCTTTTGGTTCTAAAGATGATGGATTCAATCTGAAAAGATGGGTTAAGGCTTATTGAACTGATTTAAAATAGATAGGTGGAAAGAATCAGAATTTTCTGGCTGCATTTGGTTCTGAAGATGATAGACTCGATCCGAAATGATAGGTTAAGGTAAACTGAACTTATTTCGAGTAGATGGGTTGAAAGATACAGATTTTTCTAGCTAAATATGGTTCTAAAGATGATGAATTATAACTCAATTGATGGGTTTGGGTGTATTGAACTGATATCAAATAGATAGGTGGAAAGAATAAGAATTTTCTGGCTGCTTTTGGTTCTGAAGATGATGGATTCAATCTGAAAAGATGAGTAAAGGCGTATTGAACTGATTTCAAATAGATAGGTGGAAAGAAACAGAATTTTCTGGCTGCTTTTGGTTCTAAAGATGATGGATTCAATCTGAAAAGATGGGTTAAGGCTTATTGAACTGATTTCAAATAGATAGGTGGAAAGAATCAGAATTTTCTGGCTGCATTTGGTTCTGAAGATGATAGACTCGATCCGAAATGATAGGTTAAGGTAAACTGAACTTATTTCGAGTAGATGGGTTGAAAGATACAGATTTTTCTAGCTAAATATGGTTCTAAAGATGATGAATTATAACTTAATTGATGGGTTTGGGTGTATTGAACTGATATCAAATAGATAGGTGGAAAGAAACCGAATTTTCTGGCTGCTTTTGGTTCTGAAGATGATGGATTCAATCTGAAAAGATGAGTAAAGGCGTATTGAACTGATTTCAAATAGATAGGTGGAAAGAAACAGAATTTTCTGGCTGCTTTTGGTTCTAAAGATGATGGATTCAATCTGAAAAGATGAGTAAAGGCGTATTGAACTGATTTAAAATAGATAGGTGGAAAGAATCAGAATTTTCTGGCTGCATTTGGTTCTGAAGATGATAGACTCGATCCGAAATGATAGGTTAAGGTAAACTGAACTTATTTCGAGTAGATGGGGTGAAAGATACAGATTTTTCTAGCTAAATATGGTTCTAAAGATGATGAATTATAACTTAATTGATGGGTTTGGGTGTATTGAACTGATATCAAATAGATAGGTGGAAAGAAACCGAATTTTCTGGCTGCTTTTGGTTCTGAAGATGATGGATTCAATCTGAAAAGATGAGTAAGGCTTATTGAACTGATTTCAAATAGATAGGTGGAAAGAATCAGAATTTTCTGGCTGCATTTGGTTCTGAAGATGATAGACTCGATCCGAAATGATAGGTTAAGGTAAACTGAACTTATTTCGAGTAGATGGGTTGAAAGATACAGATTTTTCTAGCTAAATATGGTTCTAAAGATGATGAATTATAACTTAATTGATGGGTTTGGGTGTATTGAACTGATATCAAATAGATAGGTGGAAAGAATAAGAATTTTCTGGCTGCTTTTGGTTCTGAAGATGATGGATTCAATCTGAAAAGATGAGTAAAGGCGTATTGAACTGATTTCAAATAGATAGGTGGAAAGAAACAGAATTTTCTGGCTGCTTTTGGTTCTAAAGATGATGGATTCAATCTGAAAAGATGAGTAAAGGCGTATTGAACTGATTTCAAATAGATAGGTGGAAAGAATCAGAATTTTCTGGCTGCATTTGGTTCTGAAGATGATAGACTCGATCCGAAATGATAGGTTAAGGTAAACTGAACTTATTTCGAGTAGATGGGGTGAAAGATACAGATTTTTCTAGCTAAATATGGTTCTAAAGATGATGAATTCTATCTTAATTGATGGGTTTGGGTGTATTGAACTGATATCAAATAGATAGGTGGAAAGAATAAGAATTTTCTGGCTGCTTTTGGTTCTGAAGATGATGGATTCAATCTGAAAAGATGAGTAAAGGCGTATTGAACTGATTTCAAATAGATAGGTGGAAAGAAACAGAATTTTCTGGCTGCTTTTGGTTCTAAAGATGATGGATTCAATCTGAAAAGATGGGTTAAGGCTTATTGAACTGATTTCAAATAGATAGGTGGAAAGAAACAGAATTTTCTGGCTGCTTTTGGTTCTAAAGATGATGGATTCAATCTGAAAAGATGGGTTAAGGCTTATTGAACTGATTTAAAATAGATAGGTGGAAAGAATCAGAATTTTCTGGCTGCTTTTGGTTCTGAAGATGATGGATTCAATCTGAAAAGATGGGTTAAGGCGTATTGAACTGATTTCAAATAGATAGGTGGAAAGAAACCGAATTTTCTTGCTGCTTTTGTTTCTAAAGATGATGGATCAATGTGAAAAGATGGGTTAAGGCGTATTGAACTGATTTCAAATAGATAGGTGGAAAGAAACAGAATTTTCTGGCTGCTTTTGGTTCTAAAGATGATGGATTCAATCTGAAAAGATGGGTTAAGGCTTATTGAACTGATTTCAAATAGAAAGGTGGAAAGAATCAGAATTTTCTGGCTGCATTTGGTCCTGAAGATGATAGACTCGATCCGAAATGATAGGTTAAGGTAAACTGAACTTATTTCGAGTAGATGGGTTGAAAGATACAGATTTTTCTAGCTAAATATGGTTCTAAAGATGATGAATTATAACTCAATGGATGGGTTTGGGTGTATTGAACTGATATCAAATAGATAGGTGGAAAGAATAAGAATTTTCTGGCTGCTTTTGGTTCTGAAGATGATGGATTCAATCTGAAAAGATGAGTAAAGGCGTATTGAACTGATTTCAAATAGATAGGTGGAAAGAAACAGAATTTTCTGGCTGCTTTTGGTTCTAAAGATGATGGATTCAATCTGAAAAGATGGGTTAAGGCTTATTGAACTGATTTCAAATAGATAGGTGGAAAGAATCAGAATTTTCTGGCTGCATTTGGTTCTGAAGATGATAGACTCGATCCGAAATGATAGGTTAAGGTAAACTGAACTTATTTCGAGTAGATGGGTTGAAAGATACAGATTTTTCTAGCTAAATATGGTTCTAAAGATGATGAATTATAACTTAATTGATGGGTTTGGGTGTATTGAACTAATATCAAATAGATAGGTGGAAAGAATAAGAATTTTCTGGCTGCTTTTGGTTCTGAAGATGATGGATTCAATCTGAAAAGATGAGTAAAGGCGTATTGAACTGATTTCAAATAGATAGGTGGAAAGAAACAGAATTTTCTGGCTGCTTTTGGTTCTAAAGATGATGGATTCAATCTGAAAAGATGAGTAAAGGCGTATTGAACTGATTTCAAATAGATAGGTGGAAAGAAACAGAATTTTCTGGCTGCTTTTGGTTCTAAAGATGATGGATTCAATCTGAAAAGATGAGTAAAGGCGTATTGAACTGATTTAAAATATATAGGTGGAAAGAATCAGAATTTTCTGGCTGCATTTGGTTCTGAAGATGATAGACTCGATCCGAAATGATAGGTTAAGGTAAACTGAACTTATTTCGAGTAGATGGGTTGAAAGATACAGATTTTTCTAGCTAAATATGGTTCTAAAGATGATGAATTCTATCTTAATTGATGGGTTTGGGTGTATTGAACTGATATCAAATAGATAGGTGGAAAGAATAAGAATTTTCTGGCTGCTTTTGGTTCTGAAGATGATGGATTCAATCTGAAAAGATGAGTAAAGGCGTATTGAACTGATTTCAAATAGATAGGTGGAAAGAAACCGAATTTTCTGGCTGCTTTTGGTTCTAAAGATGATGGATTCAATCTGAAAAGATGGGTTAAGGCTTATTGAACTGATTTCAAATAGATAGGTGGAAAGAAACAGAATTTTCTGGCTGCTTTTGGTTCTAAAGATGATGGATTCAATCTGAAAAGATGGGTTAAGGCTTATTGAACTGATTTCAAATAGATAGGTGGAAAGAATCAGAATTTTCTGGCTGCATTTGGTTCTGAAGATGATAGACTCGATCCGAAATGATAGGTTAAGGTAAACTGAACTTATTTCGAGTAGATGGGTTGAAAGATACAGATTTTTCTAGCTAAATATGGTTCTAAAGATGATGAATTCTATCTTAATTGATGGGTTTGGGTGTATTGAACTGATATCAAATAGATAGGTGGAAAGAATAAGAATTTTCTGGCTGCTTTTGGTTCTGAAGATGATGGATTCAATCTGAAAAGATGAGTAAAGGCGTATTGAACTGATTTCAAATAGATAGGTGGAAAGAAACCGAATTTTCTGGCTGCTTTTGTTTCTAAAGTTGATGGATCAATGTGAAAAGATGGGTTAAGGCGTATTGAACTGATTTCAAATAGATAGGTGGAAAGAAACAGAATTTTCTGGCTGCTTTTGGTTCTAAAGATGATGGATTCAATCTGAAAAGATGGGTTAAGGCTTATTGAACTGATTTCAAATAGAAAGGTGGAAAGAATCAGAATTTTCTGGCTGCATTTGGTCCTGAAGATGATAGACTCGATCCGAAATGATAGGTTAAGGTAAACTGAACTTATTTCGAGTAGATGGGTTGAAAGATACAGATTTTTCTAGCTAAATATGGTTCTAAAGATGATGAATTATAACTCAATTGATGGGTTTGGGTGTATTGAACTGATATCAAATAGATAGGTGGAAAGAATAAGAATTTTCTGGCTGCTTTTGGTTCTGAAGATGATGGATTCAATCTGAAACGATGAGTAAAGGCGTATTGAACTGATTTCAAATAGATAGGTGGAAAGAAACAGAATTTTCTGGCTGCTTTTGGTTCTAAAGATGATGGATTCAATCTGAAAAGATGGGTTAAGGCTTATTGAACTGATTTCAAATAGATAGGTGGAAAGAATCAGAATTTTCTGGCTGCATTTGGTTCTGAAGATGATATACTCGATCCGAAATGATAGGTTAAGGTAAACTGAACTTATTTCGAGTAGATGGGTTGAAAGATACAGATTTTTCTAGCTAAATATGGTTCTAAAGATGATGAATTCTATCTTAATTGATGGGTTTGGGTGTATTGAACTGATATCAAATAGATAGGTGGAAAGAATAAGAATTTTCTGGCTGCTTTTGGTTCTGAAGATGATGGATTCAATCTGAAAAGATGAGTAAAGGCGTATTGAACTGATTTCAAATAGATAGGTGGAAAGAAACAGAATTTTCTGGCTGCTTTTAGTTCTAAAGATGATGGATTCAATCTGAAAAGATGGGTTAAGGCTTATTGAACTGATTTCAAATAGATAGGTGGAAAGAATCAGAATTTTCTGGCTGCATTTGGTTCTGAAGATGATAGACTCGATCCGAAATGATAGGTTAAGGTAAACTGAACTTATTTCGAGTAGATGGGTTGAAAGATACAGATTTTTCTAGCTAAATATGGTTCTAAAGATGATGAATTATAACTTAATTGATGGGTTTGGGTGTATTGAACTGATATCAAATAGATAGGTGGAAAGAATAAGAATTTTCTGGCTGCTTTTGGTTCTGAAGATGATGGATTCAATCTGAAAAGATGAGTAAAGGCGTATTGAACTGATTTCAAATAGATAGGTGGAAAGAAACAGAATTTTCTGGCTGCTTTTGGTTCTAAAGATGATGGATTCAATCTGAAAAGATGAGTAAAGGCGTATTGAACTGATTTCAAATAGATAGGTGGAAAGAATCAGAATTTTCTGGCTGCATTTGGTTCTGAAGATGATAGACTCGATCCGAAATGATAGGTTAAGGTAAACTGAACTTATTTCGAGTAGATGGGGTGAAAGATACAGATTTTTCTAGCTAAATATGGTTCTAAAGATGATGAATTCTATCTTAATTGATGGGTTTGGGTGTATTGAACTGATATCAAATAGATAGGTGGAAAGAATAAGAATTTTCTGGCTGCTTTTGGTTCTGAAGATGATGGATTCAATCTGAAAAGATGAGTAAAGGCGTATTGAACTGATTTCAAATAGATAGGTGGAAAGAAACAGAATTTTCTGGCTGCTTTTGGTTCTAAAGATGATGGATTCAATCTGAAAAGATGGGTTAAGGCTTATTGAACTGATTTCAAATAGATAGGTGGAAAGAAACAGAATTTTCTGGCTGCTTTTGGTTCTAAAGATGATGGATTCAATCTGAAAAGATGGGTTAAGGCTTATTGAACTGATTTAAAATAGATAGGTGGAAAGAATCAGAATTTTCTGGCTGCTTTTGGTTCTGAAGATGATGGATTCAATCTGAAAAGATGGGTTAAGGCGTATTGAACTGATTTCAAATAGATAGGTGGAAAGAAACCGAATTTTCTTGCTGCTTTTGTTTCTAAAGATGATGGATCAATGTGAAAAGATGGGTTAAGGCGTATTGAACTGATTTCAAATAGATAGGTGGAAAGAAACAGAATTTTCTGGCTGCTTTTGGTTCTGAAGATGATGGATTCAATCTGAAAAGATGAGTAAAGGCGTATTGAACTGATTTCAAACAGATAGGTGGAAAGAAACAGAATTTTCTGGCTGCTTTTGGTTCTAAAGATGATGGATTCAATCTGAAAAGATGAGTAAAGGCGTATTGAACTGATTTCAAATAGATAGGTGGAAAGAAACAGAATTTTCTGGCTGCTTTTGGTTCTAAAGATGATGGATTCAATCTGAAAAGATGAGTAAAGGCGTATTGAACTGATTTAAAATAGATAGGTGGAAAGAATCAGAATTTTCTGGCTGCATTTGGTTCTGAAGATGATAGACTCGATCCGAAATGATAGGTTAAGGTAAACTGAACTTATTTCGAGTAGATGGGTTGAAAGATACAGATTTTTCTTGCTAAATATGGTTCTAAAGATGATGAATTCTATCTTAATTGATGGGTTTGGGTGTATTGAACTGATATCAAATAGATAGGTGGAAAGAATAAGAATTTTCTGGCTGCTTTTGGTTCTGAAGATGATGGATTCAATCTGAAAAGATGAGTAAAGGCGTATTGAACTGATTTCAAATAGATAGGTGGAAAGAAACAGAATTTTCTGGCTGCATTTGGTTCTAAAGATGATGGATTGAACTGATTTAAAATAGATAGGTGGAAAGAATCAGAATTTTCTGGCTGCATTTGGTTCTGAAGATGATAGACTCGATCCGAAATGATAGGTTAAGGTAAACTGAACTTATTTCGAGTAGATGGGTTGAAAGATACATATTTTTCTAGCTAAATATGGTTCTAAAGATGATGAATTCTATCTTAATTGATGGGTTTGGGTGTATTGAACTGATATCAAATAGATAGGTGGAAAGAAACCGAATTTTCTGGCTGCTTTTGGTTCTGAAGATGATGGATTCAATCTGAAAAGATGAGTAAAGGCGTATTGAACTGATTTCAAATAGATAGGTGGAAAGAAACAGAATTTTCTGGCTGCATTTGGTTCTAAAGATGATGGATTGAACTGATTTAAAATAGATAGGTGGAAAGAATCAGAATTTTCTGGCTGCATTTGGTTCTGAAGATGATAGACTCGATCCGAAATGATAGGTTAAGGTAAACTGAACTTATTTCGAGTAGATGGGTTGAAAGATACATATTTTTCTAGCTAAATATGGTTCTAAAGATGATGAATTCTGTCTTAATTGATGGGTTTGGGTGTATTGAACTGATATCAAATAGATAGGTGGAAAGAATAAGAATTTTCTGGCTGCTTTTGGTTCTGAAGATGATGGATTCAATCTGAAAAGATGAGTAAAGGCGTATTGAACTGATTTCAAATAGATAGGTGGAAAGAAACAGAATTTTCTGGCTGCTTTTGGTTCTAAAGATGATGGATTCAATCTGAAAAGATGGGTTAAGGCTTATTGAACTGATTTCAAATAGATAGGTGGAAAGAAACAGAATTTTCTGGCTGCTTTTGGTTCTAAAGATGATGGATTCAATCTGAAAAGATGGGTTAAGGCTTATTGAACTGATTTAAAATAGATAGGTGGAAAGAATCAGAATTTTCTGGCTGCTTTTGGTTCTGAAGATGATGGATTCAATCTGAAAAGATGGGTTAAGGCGTATTGAACTGATTTCAAATAGATAGGTGGAAAGAAACCGAATTTTCTTGCTGCTTTTGTTTCTAAAGATGATGGATCAATGTGAAAAGATGGGTTAAGGCGTATTGAACTGATTTCAAATAGATAGGTGGAAAGAAACAGAATTTTCTGGCTGCTTTTGGTTCTAAAGATGATGGATTCAATCTGAAAAGATGGGTTAAGGCTTATTGAACTGATTTAAAATAGATAGGTGGAAAGAATCAGAATTTTCTGGCTGCATTTGGTCCTGAAGATGATAGACTCGATCCGAAATGATAGGTTAAGGTAAACTGAACTTATTTCGAGTAGATGGGTTGAAAGATACAGATTTTTCTAGCTAAATATGGTTCTAAAGATGATGAATTATAACTCAATGGATGGGTTTGGGTGTATTGAACTGATATCGAATAGATAGGTGGAAAGAATAAGAATTTTCTGGCTGCTTTTGGTTCTGAAGATGATGGATTCAATCTGAAAAGATGAGTAAAGGCGTATTGAACTGATTTCAAATAGATAGGTGGAAAGAATCAGAATTTTCTGGCTGCTTTTGGTTCTAAAGATGATGGATTCAATCTGAAAAGATGAGTAAAGGCGTATTGAACTGATTTCAAATAGATAGGTGGAAAGAAACAGAATTTTCTGGCTGCTTTTGGTTCTAAAGATGATGGATTCAATCTGAAAAGATGGGTTAAGGCTTATTGAACTGATTTCAAATAGATAGGTGGAAAGAATCAGAATTTTCTGGCTGCATTTGGTTCTGAAGATGATAGACTCGATCCGAAATGATAGGTTAAGGTAAACTGAACTTATTTCGAGTAGATGGGTTGAAAGATACAGATTTTTCTAGCTAAATATGGTTCTAAAGATGATGAATTCTATCTTAATTGATGGGTTTGGGTGTATTGAACTGATATCAAATAGATAGGTGGAAAGAAACCGAATTTTCTGGCTGCTTTTGGTTCTGAAGATGATGGATTCAATCTGAAAAGATGAGTAAAGGCGTATTGAACTGATTTCAAATAGATAGGTGGAAAGAAACCGAATTTTCTGGCTGCTTTTGGTTCTGAAGATGATGGATTCAATCTGAAAAGATGAGTAAAGGCGTATTGAACTGATTTCAAATAGATAGGTGGAAAGAAACAGAATTTTCTGGCTGCTTTTGGTTCTAAAGATGATGGATTCAATCTGAAAAGATGAGTAAAGGCGTATTGAACTGATTTCAAATAGATAGGTGGAAAGAAACAGAATTTTCTGGCTGCTTTTGGTTCTAAAGATGATGGATTCAATCTGAAAAGATGAGTAAAGGCGTATTGAACTGATTTCAAATAGATAGGTGGAAAGAATCAGAATTTTCTGGCTGCATTTGGTTCCGAAGATGATAGACTCGATCCGAAATGATAGGTTAAGGTAAACTGAACTTATTTCGAGTAGATGGGTTGAAAGATACAGATTTTTCTAGCTAAATATGGTTCTAAAGATGATGAATTCTATCTTAATTGATGGGTTTGGGTGTATTGAACTGATATCAAATAGATAGGTGGAAAGAATAAGAATTTTCTGGCTGCTTTTGGTTCTGAAGATGATGGATTCAATCTGAAAAGATGAGTAAAGGCGTATTGAACTGATTTCAAATAGATAGGTGGAAAGAAACAGAATTTTCTGGCTGCTTTTGGTTCTAAAGATGATGGATTCAATCTGAAAAGATGAGTAAAGGCGTATTGAACTGATTTCAAATAGATAGGTGGAAAGAAACAGAATTTTCTGGCTGCATTTGGTTCTAAAGATGATGGATTCAATCTGAAAAGATGAGTAAAGGCGTATTGAACTGATTTAAAATAGATAGGTGGAAAGAATCAGAATTTTCTGGCTGAATTTGGTTCTGAAGATGATAGACTCGATCCGAAATGATAGGTTAAGGTAAACTGAACTTATTTCGAGTAGATGGGTTGAAAGATACATATTTTTCTAGCTAAATATGGTTCTAAAGATGATGAATTCTATCTTAATTGATGGGTTTGGGTGTATTGAACTGATATCAAATAGATAGGTGGAAAGAATAAGAATTTTCTGGCTGCTTTTGGTTCTGAAGATGATGGATTCAATCTGAAAAGATGAGTAAAGGCGTATTGAACTGATTTCAAATAGATAGGTGGAAAGAAACAGAATTTTCTGGCTGCTTTTGGTTCTAAAGATGATGGATTCAATCTGAAAAGATGGGTTAAGGCTTATTGAACTGATTTCAAATAGATAGGTGGAAAGAAACAGAATTTTCTGGCTGCTTTTGGTTCTAAAGATGATGGATTCAATCTGAAAAGATGGGTTAAGGCTTATTGAACTGATTTAAAATAGATAGGTGGAAAGAATCAGAATTTTCTGGCTGCTTTTGGTTCTGAAGATGATGGATTCAATCTGAAAAGATGGGTTAAGGCGTATTGAACTGATTTCAAATAGATAGGTGGAAAGAAACCGAATTTTCTTGCTGCTTTTGTTTCTAAAGATGATGGATCAATGTGAAAAGATGGGTTAAGGCGTATTGAACTGATTTCAAATAGATAGGTGGAAAGAAACAGAATTTTCTGGCTGCTTTTGGTTCTAAAGATGATGGATTCAATCTGAAAAGATGGGTTAAGGCTTATTGAACTGATTTAAAATAGATAGGTGGAAAGAATCAGAATTTTCTGGCTGCATTTGGTCCTGAAGATGATAGACTCGATCCGAAATGATAGGTTAAGGTAAACTGAACTTATTTCGAGTAGATGGGTTGAAAGATACAGATTTTTCTAGCTAAATATGGTTCTAAAGATGATGAATTATAACTCAATGGATGGGTTTGGGTGTATTGAACTGATATCGAATAGATAGGTGGAAAGAATAAGAATTTTCTGGCTGCTTTTGGTTCTGAAGATGATGGATTCAATCTGAAAAGATGAGTAAAGGCGTATTGAACTGATTTCAAATAGATAGGTGGAAAGAATCAGAATTTTCTGGCTGCTTTTGGTTCTAAAGATGATGGATTCAATCTGAAAAGATGAGTAAAGGCGTATTGAACTGATTTCAAATAGATAGGTGGAAAGAAACAGAATTTTCTGGCTGCTTTTGGTTCTAAAGATGATGGATTCAATCTGAAAAGATGGGTTAAGGCTTATTGAACTGATTTCAAATAGATAGGTGGAAAGAATCAGAATTTTCTGGCTGCATTTGGTTCTGAAGATGATAGACTCGATCCGAAATGATAGGTTAAGGTAAACTGAACTTATTTCGAGTAGATGGGTTGAAAGATACAGATTTTTCTAGCTAAATATGGTTCTAAAGATGATGAATTCTATCTTAATTGATGGGTTTGGGTGTATTGAACTGATATCAAATAGATAGGTGGAAAGAAACCGAATTTTCTGGCTGCTTTTGGTTCTGAAGATGATGGATTCAATCTGAAAAGATGAGTAAAGGCGTATTGAACTGATTTCAAATAGATAGGTGGAAAGAAACCGAATTTTCTGGCTGCTTTTGGTTCTGAAGATGATGGATTCAATCTGAAAAGATGAGTAAAGGCGTATTGAACTGATTTCAAATAGATAGGTGGAAAGAAACAGAATTTTCTGGCTGCTTTTGGTTCTAAAGATGATGGATTCAATCTGAAAAGATGAGTAAAGGCGTATTGAACTGATTTCAAATAGATAGGTGGAAAGAAACAGAATTTTCTGGCTGCTTTTGGTTCTAAAGATGATGGATTCAATCTGAAAAGATGAGTAAAGGCGTATTGAACTGATTTCAAATAGATAGGTGGAAAGAATC
The DNA here is from genome assembly GCF_964204645.1 of Tubulanus polymorphus. NCBI lineage: Eukaryota > Metazoa > Nemertea > Palaeonemertea > Tubulaniformes > Tubulanidae > Tubulanus > Tubulanus polymorphus. The sequence goes on from NW_027437433.1 coordinate 153,846, forward strand.
AGAATTTTCTGGCTGCATTTGGTTCCGAAGATGATAGACTCGATCCGAAATGATAGGTTAAGGTAAACTGAACTTATTTCGAGTAGATGGGTTGAAAGATACAGATTTTTCTAGCTAAATATGGTTCTAAAGATGATGAATTCTATCTTAATTGATGGGTTTGGGTGTATTGAACTGATATCAAATAGATAGGTGGAAAGAATAAGAATTTTCTGGCTGCTTTTGGTTCTGAAGATGATGGATTCAATCTGAAAAGATGAGTAAAGGCGTATTGAACTGATTTCAAATAGATAGGTGGAAAGAAACAGAATTTTCTGGCTGCTTTTGGTTCTAAAGATGATGGATTCAATCTGAAAAGATGAGTAAAGGCGTATTGAACTGATTTCAAATAGATAGGTGGAAAGAAACAGAATTTTCTGGCTGCATTTGGTTCTAAAGATGATGGATTCAATCTGAAAAGATGAGTAAAGGCGTATTGAACTGATTTAAAATAGATAGGTGGAAAGAATCAGAATTTTCTGGCTGAATTTGGTTCTGAAGATGATAGACTCGATCCGAAATGATAGGTTAAGGTAAACTGAACTTATTTCGAGTAGATGGGTTGAAAGATACATATTTTTCTAGCTAAATATGGTTCTAAAGATGATGAATTCTATCTTAATTGATGGGTTTGGGTGTATTGAACTGATATCAAATAGATAGGTGGAAAGAATAAGAATTTTCTGGCTGCTTTTGGTTCTGAAGATGATGGATTCAATCTGAAAAGATGAGTAAAGGCGTATTGAACTGATTTCAAATAGATAGGTGGAAAGAAACAGAATTTTCTGGCTGCTTTTGGTTCTAAAGATGATGGATTCAATCTGAAAAGATGGGTTAAGGCTTATTGAACTGATTTAAAATAGATAGGTGGAAAGAATCAGAATTTTCTGGCTGCTTTTGGTTCTGAAGATGATGGATTCAATCTGAAAAGATGGGTTAAGGCGTATTGAACTGATTTCAAATAGATAGGTGGAAAGAATCAGAATTTTCTGGCTGCTTTTGGTTCTAAAGATGATGGATTCAATCTGAAAAGATGGGTTAAGGCTTATTGAACTGATTTAAAATAGATAGGTGGAAAGAATCAGAATTTTCTGGCTGCTTTTGTTTCTAAAGATGATGGATTCAATCTGAAAAGATGGGTTAGGGCGTATTGAACTGATTTAAAATAGATAGGTGGAAAGAAACCGAATTTTCTGGCTGCTTTTGTTTCTAAAGATGATGGATCAATGTGAAAAGATGGGTTAAGGCGTATTGAACTGATTTCAAATAGATAGGTGGAAAGAAACAGAATTTTCTGGCTGCTTTTGGTTCTAAAGATGATGGATTCAATCTGAAAAGATGAGTAAAGGCGTATTGAACTGATTTAAAATAGATAGGTGGAAAGAATCAGAATTTTCTGGCTGCATTTGGTTCTGAAGATGATAGACTCGATCCGAAATGATAGGTTAAGGTAAACTGAACTTATTTCGAGTAGATGGGTTGAAAGATACAGATTTTTCTAGCTAAATATGGTTCTAAAGATGATGAATTCTATCTTAATTGATGGGTTTGGGTGTATTGAACTGATATCAAATAGATAGGTGGAAAGAATAAGAATTTTCTGGCTGCTTTTGGTTCTGAAGATGATGGATTCAATCTGAAAAGATGAGTAAAGGCGTATTGAACTGATTTCAAATAGATAGGTGGAAAGAAACAGAATTTTCTGGCTGCTTTTGGTTCTAAAGATGATGGATTCAATCTGAAAAGATGGGTTAAGGCTTATTGAACTGATTTAAAATAGATAGGTGGAAAGAAACCGAATTTTCTGGCTGCTTTTGTTTCTAAAGATGATGGATCAATGTGAAAAGATGGGTTAAGGCGTATTGAACTGATTTCAAATAGATAGGTGGAAAGAAACCGAATTTTCTGGCCTCTTTTGGTTCTAAAGATGATGGATTCAATCTGAAAAGATGGGTTAAGGCTTATTGAACTGATTTCAAATAGATAGGTGGAAAGAATCAGAATTTTCTGGCTGCATTTGGTTCTGAAGATGATAGACTCGATCCGAAATGATAGGTTAAGGTAAACTGAACTTATTTCGAGTAGATGGGTTGAAAGATACAGATTTTTCTAGCTAAATATGGTTCTAAAGATGATGAATTATAACTTAATTGATGGGTTTGGGTGTATTGAACTGATATCAAATAGATAGGTGGAAAGAATAAGAATTTTCTGGCTGCTTTTGGTTCTGAAGATGATGGATTCAATCTGAAAAGATGAGTAAAGGCGTATTGAACTGATTTCAAATAGATAGGTGGAAAGAAACAGAATTTTCTGGCTGCTTTTGGTTCTAAAGATGATGGATTCAATCTGAAAAGATGGGTTAAGGCTTATTGAACTGATTTAAAATAGATAGGTGGAAAGAATCAGAATTTTCTGGCTGCTTTTGGTTCTGAAGATGATGGATTCAATCTGAAAAAATGGGTTAAGGCGTATTGAACTGATTTCAAATAGATAGGTGGAAAGAAACCGAATTTTCTGGCCTCTTTTGGTTCTAAAGATGATGGATTCAATCTGAAAAGATGGGTTAAGGCTTATTGAACTGATTTCAAATAGATAGGTGGAAAGAATCAGAATTTTCTGGCTGCATTTGGTTCTGAAGATGATAGACTCGATCCGAAATGATAGGTTAAGGTAAACTGAACTTATTTCGAGTAGATGGGTTGAAAGATACAGATTTTCTAGCTAAATATGGTTCTAAAGATGATGAATTATAACTTAATTGATGGGTTTGGGTGTATTGAACTGATTTCAAATAGATAGGTGGAAAGAAACAGAATTTTCTGGCTGCTTTTGGTTCTAAAGATGATGGATTCAATCTGAAAAGATGGGTTAAGGCTTATTGAACTGATTTAAAATAGATAGGTGGAAAGAATCAGAATTTTCTGGCTGCTTTTGGTTCTGAAGATGATGGATTCAATCTGAAAAGATGGGTTAAGGCGTATTGAACTGATTTCAAATAGATAGGTGGAAAGAAACCGAATTTTCTGGCTGCTTTTGTTTCTAAAGATGATGGATCAATGTGAAAAGATGGGTTAAGGCGTATTGAACTGATTTCAAATAGATAGGTGGAAAGAAACCGAATTTTCTGGCTGCTTTCGGTTCTAAAGATGATGGATTCAATCTGAAAAGATGGGTTAAGGCTTATTGAACTGATTTCAAATTTATAGGTGGAAAGAATCAGAATTTTCTGGCTGCATTTGGTTCTGAAGATGATAGACTCGATCCGAAATGATAGGTTAAGGTAAACTGAACTTATTTCGAGTAGATGGGTTGAAAGATACAGATTTTTCTAGCTAAATATGGTTCTAAAGATGATGAATTCTATCTTAATTGATGGTTTTGGGTGTATTGAACTGATATCAAATAGATAGGTGGAAAGAAACAGAATTTTCTGGCTGCTTTTGGTTCAAAAGATGATGGATTCAATCTGAAAAGATGAGTAAAGGCGTATTGAACTGATTTCAAATAGATAGGTGGAAAGAAACAGAATTTTCTGGCTGCTTTTGGTTCTAAAGATGATGGATTCAATCTGAAAAGATGGGTTAAGGCTTATTGAACTGATTTCAAATAGATAGGTGGAAAGAAACCGAATTTTCTGGCTGCTTTTGTTTCTAAAGATGATGGATCAATGTGAAAATATGGGTTAAGGCGTATTGAACTGATTTCAAATAGATAGGTGGAAAGAAACCGAATTTTCTGGCTGCTTTTGTTTCTAAAGATGATGGATCAATGTGAAAAGATGGGTTAAGGCGTATTGAACTGATTTCAAATAGATAGGTGGAAAGAAACAGAATTTTCTGGCTGCTTTTGGTTCTAAAGACGATGGATTCAATCTGAAAAGATGGGTTAAGGCTTATTGAACTGATTTCAAATAGATAGGTGGAAAGAATCAGAATTTTCTGGCTGCATTTGGTTCTGAAGATGATAGACTCGATCCGAAATGATAGGTTAAGGTAAACTGAACTTATTTCGAGTAGATGGGTTGAAAGATACAGATTTTTCTAGCTAAATATGGTTCTAAAGATGATGAATTCTATCTTAATTGATGGGTTAGGATGTACAGAACTGATTTTTAATAGATTGGTTGAAAGATTAAGAATTTTCTGACTACTTATGCTTCTGAAGTTGATGAATTCTATGTTAATTGATGGGTTTGGGTGTATTGAACTGATTTCAAATAGATAGTTGGAAAGAATAAGAATTTTCTGGCTGCTTTTGGTTCTAAAGATGATGGATTCAATCTGAAAAGATGAGTAAAGGCGTATTGAACTGATTTCAAATAGATAGGTGGAAAGAATCAGAATTTTCTGGCTGCATTTGGTTCTGAAGATGATAGACTCGATCCGAAATGATAGGTTAAGGTAAACTGAACTTATTTCGAGTAGATGGGGTGAAAGATACAGATTTTTCTAGCTAAATATGGTTCTAAAGATGATGAATTCTATCTTAATTGATGGGTTTGGGTGTATTGAACTGATATCAAATAGATAGGTGGAAAGAATAAGAATTTTCTGGCTGCTTTTGGTTCTGAAGATGATGGATTCAATCTGAAAAGATGAGTAAAGGCGTATTGAACTGATTTCAAATAGATAGGTGGAAAGAAACAGAATTTTCTGGCTGCTTTTGGTTCTAAAGATGATGGATTCAATCTGAAAAGATGGGTTAAGGCTTATTGAACTGATTTAAAATAGATAGGTGGAAAGAATCAGAATTTTCTGGCTGCTTTTGGTTCTGAAGATGATGGATTCAATCTGAAAAGATGGGTTAAGGCGTATTGAACTGATTTCAAATAGATAGGTGGAAAGAATCAGAATTTTCTGGCTGCTTTTGGTTCTAAAGATGATGGATTCAATCTGAAAAGATGGGTTAAGGCTTATTGAACTGATTTAAAATAGATAGGTGGAAAGAATCAGAATTTTCTGGCTGCTTTTGTTTCTAAAGATGATGGATTCAATCTGAAAAGATGGGTTAGGGCGTATTGAACTGATTTAAAATAGATAGGTGGAAAGAAACCGAATTTTCTGGCTGCTTTTGTTTCTAAAGATGATGGATCAATGTGAAAAGATGGGTTAAGGCGTATTGAACTGATTTCAAATAGATAGGTGGAAAGAAACAGAATTTTCTGGCTGCTTTTGGTTCTAAAGATGATGGATTCAATCTGAAAAGATGAGTAAAGGCGTATTGAACTGATTTAAAATAGATAGGTGGAAAGAATCAGAATTTTCTGGCTGCATTTGGTTCTGAAGATGATAGACTCGATCCGAAATGATAGGTTAAGGTAAACTGAACTTATTTCGAGTAGATGGGTTGAAAGATACAGATTTTTCTAGCTAAATATGGTTCTAAAGATGATGAATTCTATCTTAATTGATGGGTTTGGGTGTATTGAACTGATATCAAATAGATAGGTGGAAAGAATAAGAATTTTCTGGCTGCTTTTGGTTCTGAAGATGATGGATTCAATCTGAAAAGATGAGTAAAGGCGTATTGAACTGATTTCAAATAGATAGGTGGAAAGAAACAGAATTTTCTGGCTGCTTTTGGTTCTAAAGATGATGGATTCAATCTGAAAAGATGGGTTAAGGCTTATTGAACTGATTTAAAATAGATAGGTGGAAAGAAACCGAATTTTCTGGCTGCTTTTGTTTCTAAAGATGATGGATCAATGTGAAAAGATGGGTTAAGGCGTATTGAACTGATTTCAAATAGATAGGTGGAAAGAAACCGAATTTTCTGGCCTCTTTTGGTTCTAAAGATGATGGATTCAATCTGAAAAGATGGGTTAAGGCTTATTGAACTGATTTCAAATAGATAGGTGGAAAGAATCAGAATTTTCTGGCTGCATTTGGTTCTGAAGATGATAGACTCGATCCGAAATGATAGGTTAAGGTAAACTGAACTTATTTCGAGTAGATGGGTTGAAAGATACAGATTTTTCTAGCTAAATATGGTTCTAAAGATGATGAATTATAACTTAATTGATGGGTTTGGGTGTATTGAACTGATATCAAATAGATAGGTGGAAAGAATAAGAATTTTCTGGCTGCTTTTGGTTCTGAAGATGATGGATTCAATCTGAAAAGATGAGTAAAGGCGTATTGAACTGATTTCAAATAGATAGGTGGAAAGAAACAGAATTTTCTGGCTGCTTTTGGTTCTAAAGATGATGGATTCAATCTGAAAAGATGGGTTAAGGCTTATTGAACTGATTTAAAATAGATAGGTGGAAAGAATCAGAATTTTCTGGCTGCTTTTGGTTCTGAAGATGATGGATTCAATCTGAAAAAATGGGTTAAGGCGTATTGAACTGATTTCAAATAGATAGGTGGAAAGAAACCGAATTTTCTGGCCTCTTTTGGTTCTAAAGATGATGGATTCAATCTGAAAAGATGGGTTAAGGCTTATTGAACTGATTTCAAATAGATAGGTGGAAAGAATCAGAATTTTCTGGCTGCATTTGGTTCTGAAGATGATAGACTCGATCCGAAATGATAGGTTAAGGTAAACTGAACTTATTTCGAGTAGATGGGTTGAAAGATACAGATTTTCTAGCTAAATATGGTTCTAAAGATGATGAATTATAACTTAATTGATGGGTTTGGGTGTATTGAACTGATTTCAAATAGATAGGTGGAAAGAAACAGAATTTTCTGGCTGCTTTTGGTTCTAAAGATGATGGATTCAATCTGAAAAGATGGGTTAAGGCTTATTGAACTGATTTAAAATAGATAGGTGGAAAGAATCAGAATTTTCTGGCTGCTTTTGGTTCTGAAGATGATGGATTCAATCTGAAAAGATGGGTTAAGGCGTATTGAACTGATTTCAAATAGATAGGTGGAAAGAAACCGAATTTTCTGGCTGCTTTTGTTTCTAAAGATGATGGATCAATGTGAAAAGATGGGTTAAGGCGTATTGAACTGATTTCAAATAGATAGGTGGAAAGAAACAGAATTTTCTGGCTGCTTTTGGTTCTAAAGATGATGGATTCAATCTGAAAAGATGAGTAAAGGCGTATTGAACTGATTTAAAATAGATAGGTGGAAAGAATCAGAATTTTCTGGCTGCATTTGGTTCTGAAGATGATAGACTCGATCCGAAATGATAGGTTAAGGTAAACTGAACTTATTTCGAGTAGATGGGTTGAAAGATACAGATTTTTCTAGCTAAATATGGTTCTAAAGATGATGAATTCTATCTTAATTGATGGGTTTGGGTGTATTGAACTGATATCAAATAGATAGGTGGAAAGAATAAGAATTTTCTGGCTGCTTTTGGTTCAAAAGATGATGGATTCAATCTGAAAAGATGAGTAAAGGCGTATTGAACTGATTTCAAATAGATAGGTGGAAAGAAACAGAATTTTCTGGCTGCTTTTGGTTCTGAAGATGATGGATTCTATGTTAATTGATGGGTTTGGGTGTATTGAACTGATTTCAAATAGATAGTTGGAAAGAATAAGAATTTTCTGGCTGCTTTTGGTTCTGAAGATAATGGATTCAATCTAAAAAGATGAGTAAAGGCGTATATAGGTGGAAAGAAACAGAATTTTCTGGCTGCTTTTGGTTATAAAGATGATGGATTCAATCGGAAAAGATGGGTTAAAACTCTTTCCAATGCGACTTCTCTAAAAACCAGATCCTGAGATTTGCTAACTTTATTTCGAAAAAAAGATTTTTTCAAAAAATATTGGGTTCTCAAACTTCTAGACGGTCTAATACGCTTCCCTACACTAAAATATGATGATTCAGCTTGTTTCTGATGATCTAGCTATTCTGGGGTCGTTAGGGGCCCCCAAAATGTAAAAAAAAAATTGACCTACTTTCGGGTCATTCGGGTACCCCTACCCCTAACTGCAGCTTCATATTCTAAAATCATTGTGTGTTTTATAAAATGAATAAGGAATTGCACCTTTATACCAATAATTTAAAATCTTGTTCATTTGGATAATAATATCGAGTTATAACAAAATCATTATCAACTAAACTTTTTGATAAAATATCTAATGAACTTGCTCGAAATCTATAAGAATCTAAAAATCTAATGCAACCAAATTGAAATGAAATATAATTTTCGGATGTTTTAGCTAATAGTTAAAAATCATATTTTCTTACATTTACACCATTCATAGCATTATATTCTTCTATTTCTTGATTAATTGCGCCCAATTTTCCCGATAATTGTTTTATAAATAGATGGGTATCATAGCCTGATAAATGAAATAATATTGGAACGAAATTTACTTTTTTAGCTTGTAAATTACAATCTTCATGAGCAGCCCCACGATATTCTGAATTTAAATGATCATGGTCTCTAAGTTTTTTATCAAATGAATAAAAACGTTTTTCACAATAACAGCAATGAGTTGCATAATGAAAATCAATTTCATCTTCTTTCGTCATAACTATTCTTTTATTTTTGTTTAATAATTCTGCCAAATCACTTTCTAATTCAATTATTTTGTTACAAAAATTATTAACTACATCTTCACCTCTAAAAGAAATATATTTACTTTCATGTAATTTAGGATAATTTGATTTTATATAAATTCCATAAGCAGAAGCTCTTTGATGAACTTTTTTAATTGTATTTATAATTGGCGGGTCTTGTATTGTGTCTTCATTTGATTCATTTCCTTTATCCATTGATTTTAATAATTGCTTTTTCTTATATATTTCTTTTCTATCTTGATCAGTTAATTCTTTATTCAACGATTCAAAATCCCCATAAATTACAAATGGAACAATATTCTTAAATTTATGATTAGTAATTTTCAATTTATAATCTTTTTCTGTTGGCATTATTTATTAATTTACAAAAATCTTTATTATCACATAATTCTTTATGTTTTAATAATGTATTCTCAGTCATAAATTTAGATAAACATTTTTCTACGTAGATAAATTTTATGATGATGATCACTTTCTGTTCTAAAGAATAAATCCATTTGTTTTAACCACATATAATGTTCATTTTCATCTTTTTTGTAATATAACAAATCTATAGCATTCTCATCATCATAATATTCTGTTAAATATAAAGCTTCCAATGTATAATCTTCAATATTTTCACCTTTTGTCTTTGGTAATTGCATTAATTCAAATATATTTATTTTTAAATTATTAACTTTTTCTATTTTAGGAATCATTTTTATAGTTACTGGATATTGATCAATTTTATATAATGTTTCATATTTCCGGTAATCTGTTATTCTACAAACATTTTCCTGAGTTGGATGTAAGCAACTAATAATTGACCATAGAAAACATTTATTATCTTCATTTTGAATATTTATTACTGCTTTTGTTGTAAATGGTAATTTAATATAAGATAATGCTTAATTATCCTTTTCTGTAGTAAAGTTTGAATCATTTTTAAACATTTTATTACTTTTTGATGTTTTAATTCTTTTTGTATTATAAACATTTAAATCTATAAATATAATTTCATTCAATGATAAACCAGAACCCTCAAAATATCTTTCTTCAATATGACGTTTAAATTCATTAAATATTTTTCCTAACTTCTCTTTTATTTGTGTTTTTGAAATTATTTCTTTAGAGAGTGTTTGAATATTATAATCCATTTTATCTTCTGACTTTAAAAACTTTCCCAGAGATACTAATTTTTGGATATTCAACATCTGTTATCAAATCTAGTATTTATTCTATTATTTCATTTAATTTACTATAATCTTCTATTGTTGTAACTTTAAAAAATGTAAATATAATAGCTGCAGGACCAATTTTACTACGTAATGTTTCTGATATTTCAATTGTATCTTTTATTTCTAGTGAATCAATATAATTTCTAACATTTTCCATGTAAGGTTTATTTGAAATGGATTTAGTTTTTGAAGTTGGTTTTTTTACTTGTTGAGGTTTATCATCAAAATAATCTATTCCTAAAACATTATTTCTCAAATTTTGATGGTGTTTTTCTGTTTCGAGATGTCTATTGTAATTCCTTTTTGTTATAAATTCATCACAAACTTCACATTTTATTTCATCCACATTTATATTTACTAATCGTTCTTTTCTTTCATTGGAATATTCTGGAGTTTCAAAATCTATAACATTTTTTATATGATTTGCAGATTTTTCATGACGCAATTTCTGAGATTTATCAATGTATTTTTTACAATATGGACAATAATATTGATATTTAATAACATTATTGTTTTCGGTCTGGTGTTCATTCTCCCCCATTTATAAAGAAAAAAAATTACTTGTGGTGATGAGTGGTGTCTCGACCTTCGATCTCTGATCTGGCAATGTACATATTATCTGACTTAGAAATATAATTGGTACAATAGTTTTCAAAGAAATTCTCTTGCAGTGTAGTTGGTTGTATACCAATAGTTTCAAGACTTCAATAATTCTCTTCAGGTTCAAAAAACGCTCATTTGTCTCAGAACGACTAGAATTAAATTCATAAAATACAGGTCCAGATATAATGTACCCTAATCTGGAATCTAATGCTGCAGGTCCAGTTGAAGATTTAATTAGATTGGACTGAATGAATTTGTAATAGTAATCACTACCGATTAGAATATCAATCTTATTAGACGTACAAAAACGTGCCAACCTCAACCCATTGAATTCCGGAATTTTGCTTAGATTGAATTGGAAATTAACTAAGGGTCAAGTGACTAAAGCTTCGATTATTTCTATTGAATTATCATTACATGAAACTTTAATGCTAACTACGTCAACTTCTTGATTACTCGGCACGTTAGATCCAAAACTACCTGTACTAATTAATTCTTTGCCAATTGGTTGAACACCCAATCGACTGACTATTAGCGCCCCTCAAATTTTGTGAATTTGTGGTTGAAGCTTTCATCCTTAATGCCAGCTCACTGAAAGCCATTTCTAATGTGTCCACCTCAAGCTTCCGTTCTCAAATATACTCGTCGAATTCGACAACTAAGTCTGTATAAGATGTGATAGACATCCGCTTCCTCTAAGATTTGACAGTCCAAACTTTCTAAGAGTTCTAATTTTGAATTCATATTTTTCAAAAATGACGTACCTTCTACTAGATTTTCCTCACGCAACGACTGGTCACATTTAGACTTCAGCTTAGTAAATTGTCCTCGGTGAGCTGCACGAGACGCTTTGATTTTCTCCATTTTTTCCATTTCACTAATAGTAGAGGCTCGAGGGACCAAATGTCCGGAATGTGGCGGACCCAAAGTAAACGACCAACACGGTGTAGTAATATGAAGTCGACTGACTAACGGCATTATTCAGAGGACTGTAGCGTACATGATTATATGGTTGGTTAACATTTTACAGTTGATTGGGAATAGTTTGTGGTCTGACTGGATGCCAACTCGAGAATACTGTATACAAAACCATAGACTGTAACTTATAATATATTGAAATTTAAAATATAGCATATGGGTCATGACATTGAAAGATTAAGAATTTTCTGACTACTTATGCTTCTGAAGTTGATGGATTCAATCTGAAAAGATGGGTTTAGGCGTATTGATACAAAACCATAAAAACCCTGGGTGTGGGGTCCGTTGGGGTGGACCCAACGCGAAAAATCAGTGTCAAAATACGCGAAAATACACTAAGTCGAGACATGAAAAACGTGAAAAACGACCCCTCTTCTAACATCTCCTACGACCTTAATAGTGACCCTAGGGCTCTGAAACTTCTCAGGGACCTAGGGGAGGGTCCAATCAAAGTGTGCAAACCTTATAAAAAGGACCCTAGACCTGCAAGTCACCCCTTTCTACCTTTTGGTGCACGGATTTACCAGGGGTCTCAGACGGCCGTGCGACCACATTTCAGGGGGTCGCAAGACCCTTTCTAGAAAGCTCAGGGCTCTGAGGTATTTCAGGTATTTAGAAAGGGCCCTGTAGTATGTAATGTATAGAAACATAAAATCCTCGGGTGCGGGCTTCTGTTGAGCCTAGGTTGGAAAAATTAGTGTCGGAGATAGGTGAAAATACGCGAAAATACTCTGTCCAGAACTGAAAACAACCCCTTAAAACTTGTTTTTAATTCCGTTAAGGATGATCGAAGTAGCTTGAAACTTTGCAGGCAGAGAGAAGAGACCCTTACGCAAGTGTACAAGCTATGAAAAGGCATTGTCAATGAGTTAATAATTAGGTGTGTAATTAATGGTCAAGAGCCACCAAATCTCTATCTGTGTTCTCTAGTCTGTGCTATAAGGCTTAGAACGAATCAAAACCAGCAAGTCGCCCCGATAGCTCAAGTGGTAGAGCATCGCCTGCCTTGCAAGCGAGACATCCGTGGTTCGAGTCCCGGTGTCGGTGGTTGACAGATTTTCACTCGTACTTCACTAATACTCTAATTCTCTAATTACATTCATGATTCTGATTAAGCTAGGGTTAATGGGATAAGGCTAATTCTCCAATTCTCTAATTACATACATGATTCTGATTAATTGCAAGCTAGGGTTTAATGGGATTAAGGCTAATTCTCCAATTCTCTAATTACATACATGATTACGGTTAGGGTTAGGGTTAGGGTTAGGGTTAGGGTTAGGGTTAGGGTTAGGGTTAGGGTTAGGGTTAGGGTTAGGGTTAGGGTTAGGGTTAGGGTTAGGGTTAGGGTTAGGGTTAGGGTTAGGGTTAGGGTTAGGGTTAGGGTTAGGGTTAGGGTTAGGGTTAGGGTTAGGGTTAGGGTTAGGGTTAGGGTTAGGGTTAGGGTTAGGGTTAGGGTTAGGGTTAGGGTTAGGGTTAGGGTTAGGGTTAGGGTTAGGGTTAGGGTTAGGGTTAGGGTTAGGGTTAGGGTTAGGGTTAGGGTTAGGGTTAGGGTTAGGGTTAGGGTTAGGGTTAGGGTTAGGGTTAGGGTTAGGGTTAGGGTTAGGTTAGGGTTAGGGTTAGGGTTAGGGTTAGGGTTAGGGTTAGGGTTAGGGTTAGGGTTAGGGTTAGGGTTAGGGTTAGGGTTAGGGTTAGGGTTAGGGTTAGGGTTAGGGTTAGGGTTAGGGTTAGGGTTAGGGTTAGGGTTAGGGTTAGGGTTAGGGTTAGGGTTAGGGTTAGGGTTAGGGTTAGGGTTAGGGTTAGGGTTAGGGTTAGGGTTAGGGTTAGGGTTAGGGTTAGGTTAGGGTTAGGGTTAGGGTTAGGGTTAGGGTTAGGGTTAGGGTTAGGGTTAGGGTTAGGGTTAGGGTTAGGGTTAGGGTTAGGGTTAGGGTTAGGGTTAGGGTTAGGGTTAGGGTTAGGGTTAGGGTTAGGGTTAGGGTTAGGGTTAGGGTTAGGGTTAGGGTTAGGGTTAGGGTTAGGGTTAGGGTTAGGGTTAGGGTTAGGGTTAGGGTTAGGGTTAGGGTTAGGGTTAGGGTTAGGGTTAGGGTTAGGGTTAGGGTTAGGGTTAGGGTTAGGGTTAGGGTTAGGGTTAGGGTTAGGGTTAGGGTTAGGGTTAGGGTTAGGTTAGGGTTAGGGTTAGGGTTAGGGTTAGGGTTAGGGTTAGGGTTAGGGTTAGGGTTAGGGTTAGGGTTAGGGTTAGGGTTAGGGTTAGGGTTAGGGTTAGGGTTAGGGTTAGGGTTAGGGTTAGGGTTAGGGTTAGGGTTAGGGTTAGGGTTAGGGTTAGGGTTAGGGT
>NW_027437433.1:177500-180000 GCF_964204645.1 Tubulanus polymorphus
CGAACGGAGAGAAACGGGGCCGAAAATAGCGAGACAAACCGCGAGATACTCGGATGAAAAATTCCGGGCGCGCGAGGCGTACGCTACTCGGTTCGGTTCGGGCGAGATAGCGCGGCCGGCCGGACCGACCGCCGCGCCGACTTAGTCGTTTTCGCGAAGGGTAGTTATGCCGGCGCGGCGCTCGGCGCGCGGCGCCTCCGTCGGGTGGCGGTAGGTAGGCCGGTCGCCCGGGCGATGCGCGGATACGTGGATCGTGATGTCGAGCGAGTCTCGGACGAGAACGGTTAACTAGTAGTTTGCTATATACGTAGGGAAGGTGTTCCCGCGTAACGACCGGCCGAACTCTGATCGGTCGATGCGGCCGGCGAGCCATACGCTGCCCGGTTCGGTCGGTCGGTCGGTCGGTCGGTCGGTCGGTCGGTCGGTCGGTCGGAGTCCAGAGTCGGAGTCCCCGGTCGTCGGTCGGTCCCGGTCTGTCGATGGAGGAGGCGGCAGCGGCGGCGGCGGCAGGTCGGTCGGGGTGTCGGTCTCGGTCTCGGGCTCGGCACGGTAGGTGGGAGTCCAGAGTCGGAGTCCCCGGTCGTCGGTCGGTCCCGGTCTGTCGATGGAGGAGGCGGCAGCGGCGGCGGCGGCAGGTCGGTCGGGGTGTCGGTCTCGGTCTCGGGCTCGGCACGGTAGGTCCGAGTCCAGAGTCGGAGTCCCCGGTCGTCGGTCGGTCCCGGTCTGTCGATGGAGGAGGCGGCAGCGGCGGCGGCGGCGGCGGCAGGTCGGTCGGGGTCTCGGTCTCGGTCTCGGGCTCGGCACGGTAGGTCGGAGTCCAGAGTCGGAATCCCCGGTCGTCGGTCGGTCCCGGTCTGTCGATGGAGGCGGCGGCGGCGGCGGCGGCGGCGGCAGGTCGGTCGGGGTCTCGGTCTCGGTCTCGGTCTCGGGCTCGGCACGGTAGGTCGGAGTCCAGAGTCGGAGTCCCCGGTCGTCGGTCGGTCCCGGTCTGTCGATGGAGGAGGCGGCAGCGGCGGCGGCGGCAGGTCGGTCGGTTTCTCGGTCTCGGGCTGGGGCTCGGTGTCGGTCGGTCTCGGTCTCGGTCTCGGTGTCGGTCGGTGGGAGTCCAGAGTCGGAGTCCCGCGGTCCTCGGTCGGTGCCGGTCGGTCGGTCGAAGGAGGCGGCGGCAGGTCGGTCGGTGTCTCGGTCTCGAAAAACGACAGAGTCCAGACTTTAAGTTGGAGTGTAGAGCTCCGAGTATCCGAGGCTCGGACGAGAACGGAAATAGGCCAGGTCGCTATATGTGTAGGGATAGTGAACGGGCGACCAGTCGGTCGGTCGAAGGCGGCGGCGCGGCCGGCCGGCCGGAGGCGGCACGAACGAGGCCCGCCCGCCCGAGTCGGTAGGTCGATGGTGTCTAGGAATAAGTCGTAACAGTAACAGTAACGGTAGCGGCTGCGGTCGCGGCGAATTGACGCTAGAAGGGTCGGTAGTGCTCGGTTACGGTCGGCGCCCGCGATACCGGAGTTGGTCGCCCGGTAACGTTATCGGTCTCCGCTCAGGCGGGCCGCGTGCGTGCGTGCGTGCGTAAGAAGTGATGGTCTCCGCGCGTCGGGTTACGGTCGGCGCCCGCGTTACCGGAGTTGGTCGCCCGGTAACGTTATCGGTCTCCGCTCAGGCGGAGCGCGTGCGCGCGTAAGAAGTGACGACGGTCTCTGCGTGCCGGGTTACGGTCGGCGCCCGCGTTACCGGAGTTGGTCGCCCGGTAACGTTATCGGTCTCCGCTCAGGCGGAACGCGTGCGCGCGTAAGAAGTGATGGTCTCCGCGCGTCGGGTTACGGTCGGCGCCCGCGTTACCGGAGTTGGTCGCCCGGTAACGTTATCGGTCTCCGCTCAGGCGGACCGCGTGCGCGCGTAAGAAGTGATGGTCTCTGCGCGTCGGGTTACGGTCGGCGCCCGCGATACCGGAGTTGGTCGCCCGGTAACGTTATCGGTCTCCGCTCAGGCGGGCCGCGTGCGTGCGTAAGAAGTGATGGTCTCCGCGCGTCGGGTTACGGTCGGCGCCCGCGTTACCGGAGTTGGTCGCCCGGTAACGTTATCGGTCTCCGCTCAGGCGGACCGCGTGCGCGCGTAAGAAGTGATGGTCTCCGCGCGTCGGGTTACGGTCGGCGCCCGCGATACCGGAGTTGGTCGCCCGGTAACGTTATCGGTCTCCGCTCAGGCGGGCCGCGTGCGCGCGTAAGAAGTGATGGTCTCCGCGCGTCGGGTTACGGTCGGCGCCCGCGTTACCGGAGTTGGTCGCCCGGTAACGTTATCGGTCTCCGCTCAGGCGGAGCGCGTGCGCGCGTAAGAAGTGATGGTCTCCGCGCGTCGGGTTACGGTCCGCGCGTTACCGGAGTTGGTCGCCCGGTAACGTTATCGGTCTCCGCTCAGGCGGACCGCGTAAGAAGTGATGGTCTCCGCGTGCCGGGTTATGGTCGGCGCCCGCGTTACCGGAGTTGGTCGCCCGGTAACGTTATCG